>NW_013666902.1:102258-105976 GCF_000517525.1 Limulus polyphemus | reverse complement strand
CTTGTACTAACTGAGGAATTGACAATCCTCTGTTCAGAAAACAACATAATATACTACGTCATTTGATAAATGAAAACCTTGGCTTACTATTGGTTATACATAATATAGTATTAAACATAAGAGAGAACTGAAAAGAGAGAATGTGATAGGTGGGTGTGGCGAGAGGTGTCTCATTTTCTATTTAATGGCTCAGTAGCCAAACAAGATTGAAGGCCATAAAAGTTATGTTTGTCTGGGTAAAGATGTTTTTAGAGTGAGGAATTTACATTAAATTTCGTACTTATTGGAGGGGTGGTGAATAAGATAGAGAAGAGGAGATTCCTAGAGAAAATGTTATACTTTTCACACTAGGAGAAATTCAGAATTTTTAAATATTGCCTTATAAAATTAAGAACTTAAAACTTATATACTATTAAAATATGGATTACTAGCTACGATTTTATGCTATACTAATTGGTATAACATAAACAAAAAAGGAGTTTAATTAAATTTGAAAATAACTCACTAAAAGACTGACATGCACAGTTAGACCCACCCGTTTCAAATAATATTCATAATAATCATAATTTAATAAATTAAATCCATCCACTAAAGCTTCTAACAAGACAAAATCTATACATACCACAAGTTTCTTTGCAAGCAGATCATAACAAAATGCTAGACCATTCTGATGCTCTCTGCACGACACCTGCTGGTCTCCAACACTAACAGTTTGGTTAGAAAGAAGGCTTCCAAGCCTCTGCAGTTTGTCTAGAAGGTGGGCCCCCGAAACATCAGATATCGTGTTCACCGGGATATTGACAGCTTTCTGAAGACTGAACTTGTATCTTTTCATCTTTCTGTTGACGTAATAATCATTTGGAACCTTATAATTTTGTTAAGAAAATAATAAGTAAAATTAGGATAACTGCATGTTATTATTTAGAAGTAAGTTTAACATGCTTTTTATTACCATTGATCAAGAAAAGACTAAAAGTAATTTGGTTTTCTTGCTACATTTTCATAACATTCAAAATACTTCTGATGCTAAGTTGGGATTTTTTGTTTTTAAAATCATTGTTTCTTTGTTCTTTATTTATTCAGCTTTGAGTATTTTACAGCTCAAGTTTAATGCTTCTTTTTTTGGAAACTCCAAAGTTTATAATTCTGCAAAACAAAATATCTTATTTTTCTGTATGATATTTGTATGAATTCGAAACTTTAAAAATATTTTTTTTGAGAACCATTTAAAGATGTTTAACTTTGTAGTAGATTTCAATTACCGACTTTCATGTCTTCCTAAACTCTTGGGAAATGTTTCTATAGTTTTTTTATTTTATAAAACTGTAAATATCATCTTTGTTTTGACTCAAACAACACCACATGCAGTTTTACTGTGTTTACATTCACTTTTTCACCAAACAAGAATTATAAGCAAACCAATTTTTTAATTGTTAATTAAAAGTTTTTTATTTCATATACCTAATAAATCTTTAAACATGTTTTATATTAATTTATAAATATTTTTGACATTTCGTTTAGATGATTATTATTCAAGAAGTTACTTAGGCCTACTTAGGCTGATAAGGCCTAATGTAAACATGTCCTAACAACAGCAGTGAAACAAAATTTCAAACAGTTGAGTGAAAAATGATCTAATTAAGCCTAACCCATGCTGCAACATCATCATTCAAATGAATTTTAAAATTATACAGCAAGCTTATTGAAAGGTTTAAGAAATATTAGGACTGCAATTATGGTGAAAGAGTTTCACGAATACCCTTTTAACATTTTAATTAATTAATTAATTAATTTCACAATCATTACCCTATCCATGAGTGTGAATTAGATAATCATTATCCTGATACCAATGGCTAATAAAATGTTGAATATTTTATTTAAAGGAACATTAATTATAATTTCTTTTCAGGCACATTGCGATATCATATTAAGGATAAACAGATCATTGCCAACTAAATTCAAACTTTTATTGAATGTAACTGATACTTGGAGATGAATTGATACTATGAATGGAAACTTTATAATCATTAAAATCAGAATTTACCTACTGTGAAAGCTGCTGTTATTATATTTTTGAACTAATTAGTTAATTAGTAATTTTCTCACTAAACAAAAGTTAAACTCACTGTCAAGGTACCAACCATAAATAACTGAGTCTTGATATGTTTTGATGTGTCTCAATATTAAATGAGAATTAATTAAGAAATGTCAAATTAAGATGGGGGACGTTTTTTGGCATTGAATCAACAAAACGAACCATTGACCCTCTGAAATACAATAATAATAATTTGAATAGAAGTACACTGATAACTGTATAGCCCGGCATGGCCAGGTGGTTAGGGTGCTCGACTCTTAATCTGAGGGTCGTGGGTTCAAATCCACGTCCCACCATGGGGGTGTTATAAGTGATGGTCAATCCCACTATTCGTTGGTAAAAGAGTAGCCCAAGAGTTGGTGCTGATGACCCGTGTAGCTTTGCACAAAAATCATTAGTTAATCATATACATTTGATAAACTACATTTGTAAAATATGTTGCACAGTGCTTTAAGTTTCTCTATATTAAG
Organism: Limulus polyphemus; assembly: GCF_000517525.1. NCBI lineage: Eukaryota > Metazoa > Arthropoda > Merostomata > Xiphosura > Limulidae > Limulus > Limulus polyphemus. Next base: position 103,411 of record NW_013666902.1, on the reverse strand, counting down.
CATATGAATAAATGTATTTTCAGAGGAGAATCCACTCTTTAAGTATGTAACACCAGTAGGTTTTAGAGTATACACGAGACTGATGGAAAAGCTAGAGAAGTGGCAACAGTCTTATGAGCCTCTCATACAAGACAGCAAAGTAAGTCAGACTGCTGTTTAAACATTACAAAAAATTAACATCTGTTCATAAAATAGTCAAATTAATATTGAAAGTCAGGTAAGTACAAAAAAAAATTAACCAGACACTAACCCTGATAATGTTACTGAAACTAGTCAGTTGTAACTAATAATAAAGATTTTACCTTTTTGTGCCAAAAAACACCTGTTACACAAAGGTTCGAAACATTGTAATAATTAAAATAATAATTTTTCTACTGTAAAGGTGTATTTATTGTATTTTTTTTAAAGGTTAATATATTTCTTATCCTCAAAACATTTACGTTCTGGATCCTTTTCTTTATTTGCATTGCTACCATCAATTTCTTGCTCATCTGGAGAAGAATGTTTTTGTTCTTCTACACTTTCTTTATTCTGATGCTGTTCTTCCCTTGAGTCAACTTTGTGTCTGATTGCTTCTTCCTGAGCCTTCAATACAGCCTGCTCTGAAAAATTAACAAACATACACATCTATTAATCTAATCTCATCGTTATACACAATTTTTACGTGTAGTGAATAAGCTTTTCAAAAGTGTTATAACCCCTTATCTAAAGCAGAATTTTTCACCACTTCTCCATACTTGGAGCCTTTTGTCTTAATGTAGAAAGTTGGAACAGAATCTTGAAGTTCCTCTCACCCTTATTATTCACAGGACTGGATTTGTTACCAAGGGCATCACACATACTGACTACGAGAAAGGACAAGTGTAGAATGAGACATGTTATAGAAGCAACACTGATTTTTTTTTTTTACTGGCAACTTAGGTGATGCCCCAAGGGTACCACACCCCATATTGTTTGTGAGAGTGGTCAAGGGTACCACACCCCTTATTGTTTGTGAGAGTGGTCCTCAGTCATGTGCCTGGCACAAGTGTTACAGAAGAATCAGACGTTCTTGTTAGTTGTATAAAATGCCATGTTCTCTCAGTAAACATGCTTTAAGAAGCATTGTTTTGTATTTTGTTGTAAGTTTGTTTGTTTTTGAATTTTTGCGCAA
>NW_013666902.1:91528-101326 GCF_000517525.1 Limulus polyphemus | reverse complement strand
ATTCTTTATTTATTATTATAAAAATAACTAAAATATAAAATTAAGGATCTCTTCAGGTTAGATTAGTAAAATAAATCATAATAATAATATAGTAAAAATGTTTCACCAGGCATGCCCAAAAGCAGCTCTGAGTAGCTCATGGGTAAGGTAATTCGATAGTGTATCCTGAACTTCAAGTTCCCTAAGTGATTTAAAACTTATGATGGCATGAATAGTAGTAGTTAGTGGTTCAAAGGGCAATCAAAGAAATAAAATTTAAGTATAAATAGATGTATACTGATACGAGTTTAAAGCTACTTAGGATAAACGAATGTAGTTTCATGTTACAATTTGAAACCATTCTAGAATGAAAAAAATGGTAATTTAGATTTATTTCAATTTTTTTTGGTGGTTATGAGGTCGGTCAAATTGACTGACCTCGTATATAATTAGGGTAGAGAAAATAAAATATAAAGTTCTACTAAAAACAAACATTTGAAATGTATTTAGGAGGTTTTAGAGATTACACAACTGATATTTGAGATTTTGGGGGACAAAGAATAGTTTTTTATTCATAACGTGAAAATCACTTTGCACTCGGACTAGTGACGAAACAGACTCGATCTATTGGTGTATTGGTTTGACTGGTGTTACGTGGCGTAAAAAAGGTTTGAAACTGATGATCTAGACTTTAAAAGAATTCTCAATAAATTATTTATCTTGTATAAATTAATTTTATAGAATAAGGATTGTATTAAGGTTCTGGTGTAGCTGGAGGCTGTTTGGGCTTAGTTGGGTGTATCGTATGTCTGTACAAAACCAAGCATTAATTGGCCCAAATGCTTTTTCTGTATGTAGGGATTTTGGAATTTTAGTGGCTAAAATGCCAGGACCTTGGTCATGATTCTAAGTATTTATTTATTTACTAGTTTACCTTAATCAAAAGTTATAAACTCTCACTGTGGGCAATACAATTCCATTTCAGCCATGGGGGCGTTATAATGTGACGGTCAATCCCACTATTCATTGGTAAAAGAGTCGGCGGTGGGTGGTAGTGACTAGCTGCCTTCCCTCTAGTCTTTCACTGCTAAATTAGGGATGGCTAGTGCAGACAGCCCTCATGTAGCTTTGCGCGAAATTCAGAACAAACAAACAAACCTAATACAATACATGGGGCTTACAGAACCAGTCTAAATTGGTTTTAGTCACAAAATGGTTATGAGGTTGGTCCCTGGGACCGAAGGTATAAGCATAACTTGCATAGAGACGGGATATGTCCCCCTCTCTTTTGAAACCGAGGTTTTGCTCCCGGTTTTAGATATGCAGGTTTTTTACAGTTATGATGAGTGTTGCTTTATGTATTTTATTTTCAGTTTTTATTGTTTTTTTATCAATCTAACAGAGTCAAGGCGAGGGACAGATTGCTTCCAAGCACGAATCAGCTTTTGCAGTAGCAGGAGTTATTGTAGGGCTGTGGTGCGACTATCCAGATTTGGGTGATTTGATTATGGCTCATTTCTACACCAGATGTCCTTACCTGGTTCCCTATTATGTTCCTCAACAAGAGGGCCAATCTGAGGAGGATTATTACAGGTTGGTGGATGTTAAAAGTGCATAGGGTAGAGAAGTTGATAAACAACAGAAACCTGTAAATTACCACATACAGTTACAGCCACAACATACTCGTCTAAAAACGGAAGTAGTCAAAATTTAGGTTTAAAAAAATTGTAACTAATTATTAATTAAAATTTAAGTAGTTTTATTGGCTACTAATCAAATCGGTGCTTGCCATGACTTTATGATAAATATTATACTAAAATAAATAAGTGGTTCTTCAGACTTTCAAGTACTAAACAAGTCGGAGAAAACGGATAGCAGCTTTTAAAATAAAAATAAATGTTTTGTAGCAGAAACCCTAAAAATATCCCATATGTGACAGTACAAGAATTATATCAAAGGCATTATTAGTTTCTTGTATTCAATAGTATACAGAGTATTTAAGAAGTAATAAAGTTAGTTTTATGCTAAAAGTTATTATATGTTTATAGAGTTGAAGGAGACATCTGAAGTGTACTGGAGTTTGTAACTTACAGACCACACATTTAGAATCCAGTTTAGCCGTCAAACTCTGATTATGTGTATCTTGTCGTGATTACATAACTGCCTTAACGAAAGTTCTCCGTTATCTTCCTGTGAATCATTTCGGTGTTATTATTGACTCTCAGGCTTTCTTTTGGTGTTATTACTGTATATATATATATATATATATCACCATTGACTCTGAGGCTTTCTTCTGGTGTTATTACTGTATATATATATATATCACCATTGACTCTGAGGCTTTCTTTTGGTGTTATTACTGTTTACAGAAGTGAATTGAGACTAATTTATTTGTCTTATATTTACTTTAAATGTTTACAGAAGTGGATTGAAACCAATTTATTTGTCTTATATTTACTTTGAATGTTTACAGAAGTGAATTGAAACCAATTTATTTGTCTTATATTCACTTTAAATGTTTACAGAAGTGAATTGAGACCAATTTATTTGTCTTATATTCACTTTAAATGTTTACAGAAGTGAATTGAGACCAATTTATTTGTCTTATATTTCACTTTAAATGTTTACAGAAGTGAATTGAGACCAATTTATTTGTCTTATATTTACTTTAAATGTTTACAGAAGTGAATTGAGACCAACTTATTTGTCTTATATTTACTTTAAATGTTTACAGAAGTGAATTGAGACCAACTTGTTTGTATGTCTATATTACCCATATTGTTAAGGCTTATTTAGTGATCCTGGAAGGCTTGTTCCTCACCCTGGTTTCTGTCAGAAATATTCCAAGATAAGCATTTAGTCAAAGTGATGTGTGGTTAAGAAATAAACCTCTTGTTTTTGTGTTGAAAACCAAAGAGTATTAAACTTAAACCGTTTCAGTGAAATGTTTGGTTGTTTTTTCTCCGTAGTCACGTTATTGTTTGACATTTTAAGCCTTTACATAAAGAGCTAGTGATGCTAACAGTTATAATTTATGACGCGTAGCATAAGTAATTTCAAATCTTCGTACACACTGGATTTATATATCAATAATTATGTCTTTATAATTGTCTATTTTTTACATTTCCTGTTAGCCCTTTCTCGGAATAACATTTGTTATTTGTTCAGTCTCCACTGTACTTGTTTGTACTGATGTGGCTTTCTTTGTATTTGTAGGGCATTGGGATATACATATACCGATGGGGTCGTGGAAAACCAAGACAAGTTCCTGAAACGAATGAGTGGCTTCATGAGATTGTACGCAGCCATTCTCCAAACATCACCACCACCAAGGTGCAAAAAGTCTAATCCTCATGGAATTAATCATGGCTGGCAGTGGCTGGCCCAAGTTCTTAATCTCGAACCAAGGCCAGATATTACTGCCACACTTTTGCTGGATTTTCTAGAGTTTGCTGGACATGCCATGTTTAAAGCATATGGTCAACAGTTTCAAAAGCTGCTCCACATTCTGTGTACAGGTTATTTTCCAAAAATCAAAAAAGTAACACCAACGGGATCAAGTGGTCCGGTATCTAGGTTAGAAGCTTTCCTTCAGAATGCTATTAAATCTCGGATTATCCAACCTCCAGATGGAGTGCTCAAGACAAATTTTTGGTTTACCTCGTGATATTTTTGGTTCTGAACCCAGTGAATTTGAACTACACATCACGATGTCGAAAATGATATTTATATAGTAATTTTTCTGTGTTTAAGGAAAGTTTCCCACTTAACAAAAAAAATAATAAAGTCTCAGTAATGTTCGTTGTTGAAACATCTGATACATACATTTATATACGTTTTCACATTAGTATTACTTAATTATAACAGGTTTATCCCTAGCAGACTCTACAAATAACCTGACCTTTTTTTTAAATCAATTTTTACTTCTGTTCAGTAATAAAAAGTATTCCATACCATCATTCAATTTCCAGTAATTTTTACCTAACTTTGTGTATTTCGAAGTGAAAATGGTAAACCTGTATCCACTAACTGAAAACGTAAAATAAATCAAATAATTTTCTGCTTGCTGATTTTATCTTAACTTGGAAATTAAACTTATTTTCAAGCGATACTTTTCCTGCTATGTTAATATAGCCTCTTACAGTATCAGAACAATCATTATTATGACAAAGTTCTAATGAAGCAGCTTATGTAATAATTATTGCTGTATACTACTCGTCTATCATGACAACGGCATTTTCATTAGTCCCACATTACTTTCCTAATTGAGAAGAATTTTATTTCTTTCACAAGAGCACAGTACGTGTTTGAAAAATCTTTATTCTTAACATACAACCCTTGATACTAAAATAAATTAAGTTTTTACATGTTCATCTTAATTCTACCTCATAATGAGTGGACAATTTGGAGAAAGTTCTATTTTTAAAATTATACATCGTCAGTGAGTTACAGAGGTGTCTTTTTCCCTCTGTTTTGACTATAGCCCAGTCATTATTAAACTCCAATTTTTGATTTCGAGGGAGTTGTTACTCTAAACAAATGTGAATAGTTTGATTTCCTTCCAGGTGTTTGTATGTGTTAGTACTTAATATAGTTTGTATTATGAAATTGTGGCATATCTAGAATTCATTTAAACTGACATTTGTTAATTTTTATTGTTGTGGTTACATATCTTTATACATACCAGTCACAGATAAAATTACAGGAATGGAAAATATAAAGAATTTGAAAATGAATTAAGTGGTCAACATTTGGATAAAATGTTGACCACTTAATTTTCACAATTTCTTTGTATTTTTCAGATTTTTTTGTGCTATTTTTTTAATCGAACTAAACTGTTTGAAACTTGATTTTAAATGTTTGCTGTGGTTTCTCCCTCTCCATACCTCTGGATGATGTTACCGTGTCATCCTTGTGATTTTATAATGTATTTTGCTTATCTTAAATGACTTGTTTTTCATAGCACGTTAATAAAATTTTAAGACCCTAAAATATAATAAACTTAGACGACTACACATACAGTACTCAAGTAAATGTTCTAATAAATAAAAAGTTTTTATTAAAACTTCCATACAGGTTAATTGCATACAGTGATTTCACATTTACATAAAGACTAATCTAACAAAATAAAAGGAGTAAATATATATATATTGCTGTAATATAAGCGTTACAAATAATTTTTGCAATTGACTTCAGCTTTTTTCTTCTTCCAATCTTTAGTTCTTAAGAAGTATAAAACAAATATAATATTTCAGTCAGTGTCAGACGCATTTGTACCGAAGTTTACTGAACCTTGCAGAGTTCATACAGAACACAAAGTAACTAACAGAAACACAGATTCTCCAAAACTTTAATATATCATTATATCTGTAACTATCCTAAAAAAAAACAAAAACATTGCTATAATTTGTGCTTCAGTTAATTTGTTTAACCTTGTCCAAATTTATCAATAAAACTTGGCAAAAAAAAACAAAAAAACTTGCTGTTACATCTTCACCGGGGCCAATTAACTCTATTAGCATTGATTAATGGCAAGTAAAACAATCGATTAAATCGTCACGGTATTAGTGTTACCAATTATTACCGTTTTGGGTTATTTTAATTTAGTTGAACGTTATCGATAAGCACATTCCACTAATCATCCACCTGTACACTGCACGTACATTTTTGATCAATGTAATTAATAAAATCCACATAAAAATTTAGTCTCATTAGACATTCGAACATGCGTTACAGAAGCTTTTCAATTTCACAGGACAGATGCTTGGCATCATTGAAAAATATATTTCATTATTCTTTGTGTGAATCATTTATAGGCCACAAAGTTTTTAAAACTGTAGAAAGTTAATTAAATTTTACTAAATTGTTATGTCTAGTAAATGCAAAACATAGCTATTGTCACGGCATATAAAAGATAAGAATGTTATCAAGTAACGTGCTTCAACACACGTTCGTGCAGCTAGCAAGACAATAAGCTTAAGCACACCATATTCACGTACATAGGTGATATAATTCTAACATCCATTTGTAACACAGGTAACATTTGATGGTTGTATTTTACCACATTTAATTTTAATAAAAAACCCCGAGAACTCCTAATAAAACTGAACTAGTACATACTTCTGGCTTTATTGTTAAATTTAAATTAATTATATTCACAACACTGCAAAAGTTACACATTATTTAAATAAGGAAGAAAAGTTATCAGTGAACATCTAATAAAAGTAAATCCTCATCTTGACAAGGTATAGACTTCCCCCAAAAGGTACCAAAATGGTATCTTGTAAATGACAAGTGAATTACATTCAAATACATCTGACAACAATGACACATTCTAACAGATATATAATCAAACGTTTTCTTTTTTGGTAATTGCATATATAATATTTGTATGCTCTCAAAATTACAAAAACCTCGTTCTCAAAAATTCGGTGTTCAGTTAATATTTTAGTCACTTTTTACAGGACAAAGAAAACAAAAAAACAATACAATATAGCTTGATTTAATGCACTTTTGAGATGAACCCTATGGTGAAGCACATCTTGGATGACTTAACCCATTACACAAAATGAAAATTATCTTGAAGTATGTATTCAGTGCATATCTACAAATGTTTATTATAAATCTCAAAAATTCCATTAAAAATATTTATCAATATCTTGCTTGGCAATGAAAGCTGTTGGTTATTGTACCCAAATTTGATCTGGACAGACCACGTCTTTGGTGAATTAATAATAACAGTGTGATATTTTCCAACTGCAACACACACAAGGCAGAAGATTAGTAACATAAACAAGATGAAAAAACTACACAGCCATTCTTGTTTTAAACAAATATATATGAAGCCTTTCCTACGCAACAACAACAACGAAAAAAAAAAGTTTAAAATATACAAGTTCAGAAGGACTTGAAAGAACTCTTCAACAACTGACGTTTTCTAAACATTTCTTACTGTGATGTAGTAGTAGTAGTTGGTTGTGTATTTCTATACTGAAAAAGAGAGATTTCTTGATGACGCACTATGTGACACTGCAAGCTTGCTTGGGTTACGTAGGATCTTTTACAGATGGGACACTGATACGGTTTCTGCATTACTGGCTGCTTCAAGTGGAGCTTTACATGGGTTTTCATGTTGCCCTTCTGCGTGAACAGTCGGCCACACTCGGGACAAGGAAATCTACGTTCTCCGGTGTGGATCAACATGTGAGTTTTCATGTTACCATGCTGACTAAAACACTTACCACAGATTTCACAAGGATATGGTTTCTTTCCCGAATGAGAATTTTTATGATACTCTAAACCCATTTTTTGGGCAAATGCCTTCCCACAAATATCGCATATAAATGGTTTTATACCTTCGTGACCTTGTACGTGAGTCTTCAAATTTCCTTTCAGTGTAAAACCCTTGCCACAGTACTCACATCGAAAGGGCTTTTCTCTGTAATGGGTGTGCAAATGATGCATTAGAAGGATCTTTTCCGGAAATGACTGAAAACAAATTTCACAGTGGTAAGGCTTGTCACCACTGTGAACAGCCTGGTGGTTACGGAAGTCCTCCGTAGTTGCGAAACACTTTCCACATAAATCACACACGGTGGGGTTTATTATTCCATGCAGAGCTTGGCAGTGGTTGAGAAGGGCCGTCTTGTGGCTAAACTTCTCATTGCAAACATTACAGCTCAAAATGTCGATGTAATAACAGGGCATGTGAACATGAACCTCTTTCTCAACAAAGGACTTCTTACATAAGTGACAAGGATACAATTTATCAGTACTATCACTACTGTTCTTATCTTGTGCTTCAACTACTGTGGAAGACAACGGTACACCACTTGATGAAGCATTGCTATGACTGCTACTAGAACTGCTTGCCGACATTTTAAAAGTTTCACCTGTCGAATGCTATGTTACTTGCAATGGATATATATAAAATGACACAATACAACTTCTAATAAGTTTTGAACAAATGTTCTATTCTTGCACAACATAAAACACCCAGCAAGGAATGTAAATTCACATAGAATTTATATAGAGCATGATTCACCTTTTCCCCTAATCTGTTACAGCAATTTTACATATAATTTTGTTTTTATAAAGTGTACATTTATAAATCTGAACTAATGTACTGTCACACCAACCTGGATTTACAGTGAACTTTTGTGACCTGGCATAAAATACCTCTTAAGTCTTTTGTATTTAAACGTTTTCAACGTATTTTCCCAGCTGTTGAATAGAATTACAGTCTTAATTGAACAATAAACAGTATGACTCAGCCGCAATAATAACGTTACCTTTCGTTGGTCTACCAATTACCAAATTGATTAAGCAATGGTTAATTATTAATTATACAAACACTTTACACTGGGGCATACCACTGTACTTTACTAGAAGTAAAGTAACTTAAAAAACATTCTCATACGCTAATTAAGAAAAGCTTCAAAAAAGGATTTAAAAACATCAAACCTAGTAAAGTGTACAAATTTATCTAGAAAGTTAACTTCGGCAAAAAACAAATACTAATTCGTTCTCAATTCTTTAAGTAAATAAGAGGTTATTATTCACAAAACTTCACAATCGTTCGGCAAAAAGACGCAAGCGTCAGTTTTTTATGCACTCTGTTAGTTACTGTTGATAGTGTTAGGCCTACAAAGTAGTGTGGTGTAGCTGTACCTTTCACAAGTTCCAGTTTCAAAAACTTTGAGCACCTTCGACAAAGCCTTGTCTACAAAAAAAAGGGCCATACACCGTTGCCAGCACGAATAACTTCCATATCACAGAAAAGTTGGTAACATAATGGCAAAATCTGACACAACCAATATCTCTCAGAAAGTTATTCGATTATAAGTATATATTTTTTAAATTATACCCTCGCATACAATAATGCAACAAAAACACACCGCGTCATTAGTTTACAAATATACCGCTAGAGGTCGGTAAAAACGTAAAACATAATTATAAATTCTCACAATTTTGTTAAACCCGAAAATACCCACTGCATTGGTGGAGATGTATTAACAATAACTTGGCATCACGAGGGTTAAAATTTGGAACAAAATAACAATAGTTTAAAAACAGAACTTGTAAACATTAGTGTAAGCATACCCCTGAAATTTGTAGTTACGCCACTGGTTGTAAATACAAGTGTTTATGTCATGTAAAGTAACATCCTGCATCTATTTCGATCTTACTGTAAACCTTTAACATACCCAAAAAGCATTTACTGAAAATTTGTAATTTAATGATAACAAAATATAGAATTTTTAATACAGTACGGAAATAGATTATCATAAAAGTTTTATTTTTAGGGACAAATCTACACAATGAGATATCTACGCTCTGTTCACCGCGGGGAATCTAACCACAGATTTTAACGTTGTAATTACAACTGACTCAATAAGTGAACTCGGAAAATCCACGTAAATTTGAAACAAAATTGCTTCGGTACCGTATTTTTGTTTGCATAGCAAGAACATTTTGTTTTATATTTATTTTTTCCTTTGTGATTATAATTAAATAAAAAATAAATTTGTGCGTAATATCTTCAAGAAACGTATTGTTTGTTCTTGCTATGACGTGGCAGGTTTACAGACGAAAACAATTCTATTTTGTTTCAGTGAAGTAAAACTCAATTTATAGCGTAGAATATAAGATTTTTATGGCGTGAAATTTCTTCACCAGGTGTTTGACAACCCGGTTTCACAAAACAGATGCTTTTAACGATTTAACAATCTGTGAACTTGACAGTTAGTATTAAGAATATATAAAATATATGTCATTTACTTGTTGCAAGTAAAAAACACAATATAAGTTGACCAAGTC
>NW_013666902.1:89395-90774 GCF_000517525.1 Limulus polyphemus | reverse complement strand
ATATATATATATATATATATATATATATAAACAAACAAACCTGTAAGGCAAAAATATTAAATTACTGAATATGATGTGTGCATCATCACATTTAACATGATGTACTCATATCCAACCATATTACAGTTTCAGAACCAAATTTGAAATATTTAACTTTAACAACATGTATTCGTGTACAACTGAGTGTCTTTTCTAAGCCAAATTTGACGAATTTTATTTTAACAAACACATATTCATATTCAACTGGATACGTCTCTTTTCCCTTAACCAAATTTGTTGTACTTAAAGAGGTTGTATTCATATCCAAATAAATGTGTCTTTTTCCCTCTTACCCAAATTTCACATATTTAACATTAATACAATGTATTCATGTATAGGTTTTTAGTATATGACATATTTACATACAAACCATTACAGTAAAAATATGTAAACCATTACATTTTTAATTCTCATCGCAACACACACATATATGACACAATAAATTATGCACTAAATTTTTTCAAATATACTTATTTTTCATGTTATTTTGGGTTAAAATTATAGTTTTGCTTTACTGAATGTTTAAAATGATGTTACTGTAACAAGACACTAGGTAATTTCTGAACTTTATTTCCTTCAAGTTGTGTACAGTACAAATCCTTCTCAAGCCAAAAATGAACACTCAACATAAATTATGAAATGCTATTTATGGTTAAGTCATTCTTCTACTAATTGCGTTGAGCATTTCGACGACCTGAAAAAGAAAATTAACACAATTTACAAGAAAGAAAATCATGTTTAGAATATTTTTTTAATACACTCTTAATTATACATGTGTATAATTTTAAGTTATAATCATAAAAAAAAACTTTTTTCACATCTAAGAATGAATCACTCAAGAAAACCATTTCATTAAGGAAGCTGGTCTCACAAGGATTTACTGAAATGGAATTCAAAAATCTACCATTTTTATTCATAAGCAAATTCAAATTTACGAAACTGATGTACTATTAATACACACACACTCTTTGTGTGGGGTTACACTGAGATTATCAAATGAAACGAGACTCACACATGCTTTATGTGAGGTTACACTGACATTATCACATGAAACGAGACTCACACATGCTTTATGTGGGGTTACACTGACATTATCACATGAAACAAGACTCACACATGCTTTATGTGGGGTTACACTGACATTATCACATGAAACGAGACTCACACATGCTTTATGTGGGGTTACACTGACATTATCACATGAAACAAGACTCACACATGCTTTATGTGGGGTTACACTGACATTATCACATGAAACGAGACTTACATGCTTTATGTGGGGTTACACTGACATTATCACATGAAACGAGACTCACACATGCTTTATGTGGGGCAAAATT
>NW_013666902.1:80133-88617 GCF_000517525.1 Limulus polyphemus | reverse complement strand
TCTTCAACATTTGTTTGAACATTTATAAGCCATCTTTGCACCCCTTAAATCAAAAATAAGACTGAACATTTTGACAATTAATAAAAAAGGTTTCAAGGTATCGTAAAAATGATGTTTAAATGCTCAAGTCTCCTTATATAGACAGTCTGACTCAAAACCTTCTGATTGTTGCCATGAGTCCACTAAAAACTTCACTTTTCATTAGAAACAGCTGTTGCTGGACAGATTTAGATAAATTTGCAAGATATCCAAATCCAACTGTATTAAACTGACACTGGCAAAGATTCACTGTGAATCATAACCCTCACTTCCTTCCATAGTTTGTTCCTGTTCTTCTAAACTTGCCTAAAGTTTCCTGTCAACATGTGTGTCTTATCTATTCTATTATAGATCAGAACCTATACTTCCTTCTATAATCTGTATGTTAAACATGTCTAAAGATCTATTTCAATACATGTGTCCTTACTCTGATATACTGTAATCTTTTTTTTTTTCTAAACAAATTGCTACTCATCATGGTCAGAACTTTTCATGATTAATGCAAACTTTGTTTTTGTCAGCTCGAGTAGAAACTTTTAACAGTTTAAACTGAGCATCTTAATAAAATACATTCCAATGTATTCCTTAAAGGCTGTAAAAAAACAAATGAAATTAAATCCTCAATTCTACAGTTTTGTTACAACAAACATCTGTTTAGAAATAGACTTTTGGTAGAGTTTGGTATTTCTCTTAACTTGCTTCAAATGTCACGTTTTCAAATTTACGCAGTACTTTCCTGAGAGTACTTAGTTGATCGTAAAGACCAGATAACCTAGAAAAAAAAGGATTTTATCTTATCTAATGAAAAAACACGTAACAACTGGTGGTTTTCTTGAAGGTTTAGCTCCTAGTGTTTCAATGTACATCTATAATAAAATATTTTACTCATAAATGCTTTTGCCTCATGATGATTTCTGACAAATTTAGCTTGGTTGTTTTGTTTTGGATATTTGTGTTACACAAGGACTATCTGTGGTAGCTGTCCCTAATTTCGAACTGATAGACTAGATGAGGAAGTTAGTCCACAGTGCCCGCTGCCACCTTTTGGCCTAATTTAGAGCAACTCGTACGCACAGAATGCAGAGCACGATTTTGCAGCAACGAAATGCAAACGTGGACCCTCGGGTTTAGAGTCTGGAATGCTAACCACTAGGCCATGTTTGGCTCAAGAAAATGTTATTTGGTTTTAAAAAAAAAAGAAAGAAATAAAGAAGAAGAAGAAGGTACAATGCTTGATACCCGAAAAGTTGTGGCAAAGCCTACTACTTACCCCAATTCCTGTCCTGTTGAGAATATCCAGTCTTCTGATACCCCGAATCACGATATCCTTGTTGACCTATGGATAAACAGAGCACATGAAAATTTCAACCTTATCAAATGATATATCCATTATAAGTTGCTTCATGTTGTGATAATACTACACAATACAAAAACAAGTAAAGGTTAAAGTCGCCAAATGTAATCACTTTTTTTTTTAAGATCTTCTACTATATTGTAGCTACATTTGTTATTTAACAATGCTTCTTAGATTCACCAATTCACTTAACCTGCTTATCCAAGCTCAGGGATGTCACTTGTGTTTTAGCAAAATCACATACCTATGTTTCTTCCAAAGAAAGATCCTTGTTTAGTTTCCCAGAACCGTTCGTTTTGTTCCACAAGGTTAGTAATCTTATCAGCAAGCTGAAGAGAAAGAGCCTGTATACGAGAGGGCTCTGTACGGTGCATGACGACTGTCTGAGTTGGCTCATCCAAGGATGCCTGCAAATTATACTTTCTTTTAACCCTGAATGATAAGACATAGAATGAAAAAACAACTAGAAAATACGTAAGCAGTTAACTGGTTAAGTTTTAAGTTGCAATAAACAATTGGCAATCATATGTAATTTACAAATGTGTCTTTCAAAAAAATGTGCTCTTTCTGCAAATTTTGGTTCTCAGTCAGATTACTTCAAAAAGTATCTGCCGTCAGTACTGCATATCCTCTGTCGAACTTAAAGCTCGCTGGGTCCAATTTCAGAAGGGTATCAAAAGTACTTCATGGCCAAATTCAGTCATCTCGGTGAGGCATTATTTTACGGAACTATGTCGAAATATTATTCTGCTGAAAAACCATATTTAAGAAAACAAACGAGTACATGTGATCACGGTATCAATGCTTTATATTCGTTTGTTTTTGGGATTGTAGAGATAGGTGTCAAGTCTTCTGGCTAACAAATTGTAATACAAAAACCATGTATTAGTTATACTGGACTCCATATTACCCGTTAATGAAAAGCGTAACATGATACAGCCAGTGAATATCACCTGGATACGTGTACAAATCTATGTTTTCTAGCACGAAGAGTTCTTGAATTAGCAAGGTTTTTCATTCTCACTTAATATTACTTACAACTCCAACCACTTCAATGTATTATGTAATGAAAACAAACCGTTACAATCAGCTGTATACAATAATTTGATAAAGATAATTTAAAAAAAAAGTTAAGATAGTTACGACATCATTATTCCAAGTCAGCCGTAATGAACTGACAGAAAATTATTACAAGAAACAAGCGATTAACATTCACGGTTTCTTTTTTACATGTCTTTAAGTAGATGCATTAGTTGATATCATCAAAATATTAAACAGTCAACATTTTCAAAAACTTACTTAAAGATGCATTAGTTGATATCATCAAAATATTAAACAGTCAACATTTTCAAAAACTTTAATCAACTAAAAACTGGAAAAATTAAAACCATGTACAACTTGTAAAATAACGTTTTGTTAATGCTAACCTGGTATTACTATCTATTACTTAAAACTAGGCACACATGCTATTAATTAACTGTCTTGAAAGAACCAATTTCTGTTCATAAAGTGAACCATCCATAATAATTTAGCCGACAAGGGAAAGGAACGATAGCACCAAATGATAAGTACGTAAAAGAAGGGTTAAATGTTTGTAGTTTTTGTATTAAACACTCGCAGAGATGGCAAATAACTATAATGCAACAAATTCCCTTCTCAAAATATTTATGCATAATTTTACAAACTAAAACAGGATTTGTTTTCTATAGACATTATTTACACAAAAAAAAAAGACTCCATGGTACTTTGGTTAAATCGGCCGAGCTTGTGACCCTAAACTGACCTTTATAGTTTTAATATTATAACTTTTTATATGTTCTGTGTGTTTTCATGATATTTTGTAAGCTTTCAGTAAGCATTAAGTCTTTTGTGAACAGAAAACGTTAGAATTTTTAATGAAGCTTTTGAACTAAAAATTTCTCTGTGAATACATGGAATCAAAGTGTTGACTGCTCTAAGTGCAAAGTCATTTTCATGTTAAGATTAAAAATACTTTTTTCATCTGAAAATTGTCAAATTTCATTTACATAATCTCTAAAACCTCCTAAACAAATTTCAAACGTTTTTTTTCTTCGGTAAAACTTCATATTCATCTGTTATTTTCTCTACCCTAATTCTACACGCGGTCTGTCTATTTCACCAACCTCGTAACGACTATAAAATATGCAAAATAAATTTCCTTGTAAAGTTAAGAGCTTAAAAGTTATATAATATTAAAATTTGATTTATTAGCCATGTTTATTTGTACACCATGATAATAAAACAGCTTGATTAAATTTTGAATGCAACTCTAAAAAGTCGTGACATGTGCATTTAACCTGCTCATAGCGCGAGGGTTAACAGATAATGACTTCAGTACATAATCTTCAGTATGAATATGAAAAAAAGAGTTCAAGTTCAATCATTTTCACCGGCTTCGAGTCTACTGGAATGCTCAGAGTGTCCTCTACGTTCACACTCTCTCCTACTCTTTTTGGGAAGCAGAACTTATCCCACATTCCCATGAACTTAACCAACAAGTTATAATTTGTGAAAACACTACTTTAATATAGCAAACTATGATACTGAACCAATCTAAATAAACAAACACGAAAGTTTCAAGGAAGGATGACGTACCATAAGTTCCTCGTTGATGATCATTTTGCTGATGATGCTGTGCACGATTGATTTTTCAAGTTCAAACATTTCGGACAGAATATTCATGGAGATGGAATCATACACGTTACTGTACGTGAACAAATATGACCGGAGTGATTCCTCCTGAATCTTCTGGCAGATCATTTCTCGTACCTTGTCTGCTTTATGGAACAGGTCCCAAACCTACAGATCGTATACATTTTGGAGTAATTGTTAGACTTTTTGTTGTTGTTGCTTTTGTTAAACAAACATGATTCAACACCAAGTAAACCGTCTGCCTTGCTAAACAACCATCTATAACTCTCCATGTCATTAAATAAATTAAATCAAAAACTATTATTATTACTATTCTTTTTAAACAGTCCTGGGTAACTGACTAGTAAGTGTATTATTCAATACCGAGTATTTAAACAGTCCTAGGCAACTGACTGGTAAGTGTGTCATTCAACAGTCCTAGATAACTGACTAGTAAGTGTATTATTCAATACCGAGTATTTAACAGTCCTAGGCAACGGACTGGTAAGTGTATTATTCAACAGTCCTAGATAACTGACGAGTAAGTATATTATTCAATACCGAGTATTTAAACAGTCCTAGGTAACTGACTGGTAAGTGTATTATTCAATACCGAGTATTTAAACAGTCCTAGGTAACTGACTAGTAAGTGTATTATTCAACCAAGTATTTAAACTTTTAACCTGTTCACACATAATTGAATAAAATGAATGATAAATGTGGTATTGTTACAGATAATCTGAAATCGTGTAGTACTGTCATGAATGATCTGGTATGTGGTATTGTCATGGGTGATACGATATCGTGTGGTATTGTCATGGGTGATACGATATTGTGTGGTATTGTCATGGGTGATCCGGTATCATGTGGTACTGTCATGAATGATTTGGTATGTGGTATTGTCATGGGTGATACGATATTGTGTGGTATTGTCATGGATGATCCGGTATCGTGTGGTATCGTCATGGGTGATCCGGTATCGTGTGGTATCGTCATGGGTAATCCAGTATCATGTAGTATTGTCATGGATGACATGGTATCATGTGGTATTGTCATGGATGACATGGTATCATGTGGTATTGTCACGGATGATCTGATGCTCTCATGTAAGAACAGTTTCATTATTATATCATAACTGTTTATATTTCACACAAACTTGTTTTACATATTTTTTTACCTTGGCATTCATTTTCTCATTGATAATATAATTCTTGCACTGTTTCCAGTTTCCAACCCTCATGGCTTTTGAAGCAGCAACAACATGCTCTCTCATGCTTTCAGGTGGACCTTTAAGGCATAGTATAAAAATTACAATTAAACTTTAGAATCATTAAAACAATATATTTAGTACAGTCTTTAAATAACACATATCCGAGTTGTATTAGGGGCAAAAAAAACAACAACTAAAATTAACATTTCTGTCAAAATTAAAAACCTGTTACAAAGTATCATTCTGTTAATAGCACTACATTTTGAGATATATATAAAAAAAAAAGATTTACTGAGCTTTAAAAAATTTCTACAATCTAAACAGAAGTTTTAAGGCCAGAAAATCAATAAACTGTGATATTAAGAAAGAGTGAAGGTAGATGGCAGCTGCTACCTATAATGGAAGGTACAATTAAATGTTAAACAATTCAACACTTACCAACGAGAGGTTGCCGTTCACTGTTCCGTAACTGGTGATGAAAAGATTTACTGATCATACGTTTTCGACCATCTAGTTCGTGTGCTGAAAGACATAACACCAACACTTGAAACTAGATATATACATACAAGCAAAAACAAAACCACCTGTCGATAATTAGACATTTAACAGGCTATCTGATGTTTTTCACACAGTTTGAAATCAACCGAAACATTCCGTTTGTGATACACAGAATAATGATAGTAACAAAAAATATATATTTTGGTGGTATAATAACTACTACATCATATGGCTTTGTGACTTCACTGTCTAATACAGACCACTGTCCAATATAAGAATACTTAATAACCTGGTTATCGTATTCATCTTAGTGACGAAACATTTCTCCTGTAATTACTTACCTTGATCTACGGAAGTCTGTTACAGAAAGTTTTATACACCAAACTATAATGAAATATAAATCTTTCTATCTACATAACAATGATCTGAAACAAAATTTCCCCGATGTCTATCGACACAGTCAGATTTCAAAACGTTTATCCGGCTTGGTTGTAATATAGGTCTGTAATAGACCTAATCCTAAAATGTATATTTAATTTTCAATATACATAAAACCCCTAAAGTTCTGGGGATCAAACCTCACCAGCCATGTACGGAATCTCCAACAACATGGCTGACACAAGATACACGCACTCCAAAAGTTCCAAATTTATGTGTTTGTGGAACGGCATCTGCCGTCTTTTTTCGATCTTCTCCTGCTCCGCTGTTCGTTCGTGCTGGCGCTGAGGAAGTAGGCCCTGTTTATATGAAGAATGAAAATACACCGGTTACCAAGTTTACACAAAAATTCTCAGTAGTTGAGGTTGAATAAAAAAAAATGTCAGTAAAACATAAATTTTGGTTTTTAAGAAACTATACCATCTTCTAATTTGAGCTTCGTTAACTGCATTACACTGGATAAGGAAGCCCTTAATTAATGTAGTTAGACACCGGGCTCTTAATTAATGTAGCTAGACACCGGGCTCTTAATTAATGTAGCTAGACACCAGGCTCTTAAGTAATATAGCAAGACACCAGGCTCTTAATTAATGTAGCTAGACACCAAGCTCTTAATTAATGTAGCTAGACACCATGCTCTTAATTAATGCAGCTAGACACCAGGCTCTTAATTAATGTAGCTAGACACCAGGCTCTTAATTAATGTAGCTAGACACCAAGCCCTTAATTAATATAGCTAGACACCACGCTCCTAATTAATGTACCTAGACACCAGCCTCCTAATTAATGTAGCTAGACACCAGGCTCTTAATTAATGTAGCTAGACACCAGGCTCTTAATTAATAGTAGCTGGACACCAGGCTCTTAATTAATGTAGCTAGACACCAGGCTCTTAATTAATGTAGCTAGACACCAGGCCCTTAATTAATGTAGCTAGACACCAGGCCCTTAATTAATGTAGCTAGATACCAGGCTCTTAATTAATGTAGCTGGACACCAGGCCCTTAATTAATATAGCTAGACACCAGGCTCTTAATTAATATAGACTCCAGGCTCTTAATTAATGTAGCTGGACACCAGGCTCTTAATTAATGTAGCTGGACACCAGGCTCTTAATTAATGTAGTTGGACACCAGGCTCTTAATTAATGTAGCTAGACACCAGGCTCCTAATTAATGAATAGCCTGGTGTCTAGCTTCATTAATTAGGAGCCTGGTGTCTAGCCTAATTAATGAAGCTAGACACCAGGCTCCTAATTAATGTAGCTAGACACCAGGCTCTTAACTCATTAACTGCGGATGACGGATATTTCCGTCACTGAAGTTCTATGGCTTAGCTGCGAATGACAGAAATATCCGTCATTTGCACATATATAACTATAACTCTATGCGATTGACGAAAATTACCATTTTATCGTGATTGATGGCAACTCAGTTTTTATCTGTGAGTCAGAAAATGGCAACTGAGCTCCTCCTACCACAGTTAATGGGTTAAATCCTTCCCATAAATAACAAAATCTGTCACGTTTACACTTATTAAAAACTTTTTTTTTATATTCGAAATTGCTAAACTTAAGATTAGTTGGTAAATAACAAAAAAACTTTATATTACGGTTTAACAACTTTTTTAAATAAAAACAAAAGATTTGAAACTTTCAGAATCTCATAAACAAGACAGAAGTAAACAATTCATCAAATATCGAACCTAATATATATATATATAATACAAAATGTTGATACACATTTAAAATACACGAGATTACCTGAGCAAGAAGTTCCTTGGCACGTCCGCCACTCTGAATATCGAGGAGAGCATTATGGGCATCTCTGATATTTCCGTGTCGGAAAGCACATAGTCCTAACTGAACCATAGCTCGGTTATACAAAATCTAGGGATATTTAAAGAGTTACAGTTAATCGAAGAATTATAAGTTTCAGTTTTATTGTCAATAATTAACTAAAAAGAGAATTTTTTGAAATGCTGGTTGAAAGTAAGAAATTCCTAAAGGAGGTATATGTCTAAATAAACTTGTAGGTCTCGTCTCAATACAGATATATATAACATATCTATGCTCGGTCAAGCTATGATAAATGTGCTGTAAATAAACATTCAAACCTCTCCTCAATACAGAAGTATGATACCTAAATCACAATACACCCCCTAGTGCTTTTGATATATGGACTTATCTTTGTCAAGGATAAAAGTAAACATTTGTAATTGTACGTTAGTCTTACCTTACCGATGTCCGAGTCCTATGCACAGTTTCAGATACCTAAATCACAATACACCCCCT
>NW_013666902.1:78370-79327 GCF_000517525.1 Limulus polyphemus | reverse complement strand
AAAACCTAATTAATATATTCCTCTTTGTGCAAACAAAACTGAAACCTTGTTAGCGATCTTTCAAATCAACAATCCCAGCATGTAAACAAGTTAGTTAGAGTCAAGCATTATAAAAAAATGATGTTAAGCTACAAGGATATACAACTCCATTTATATGATGTAAAAAAATAAAATTCCATGAAACATTCAGACATAATTTATTTTTATGTCTACTTTTTCCTTTTATTTAATTGAGCTCAAAATACGGGATGTTCAGGACGAAATTCACATCTTTGGCCAAGTTAAGCAGGCTGTCAAAGTCAGAATCAATTTAACAAATTAAAAAAAAATTTGCTGTCATTCAGAATCTCTTGCTATTTTCTCAGAGAAGAAAAATTAGTAGACATTCATTCTTCCAGGAACATCCTGTCAACTTTCTTTTTTTTAATAATCGACCATAAATAATAAATTTCAGCAATCAGTAAACTAACAATATAATCATCAGTTCTACCATTTTCTATGTTGTAAGTTAGTCAAATGTTAGCTGCAAACTTCAACTTTCAGTAAATTTTGGTTTTATCTTCCCCAACAAACTTCAACTTTCAGTAAATTTTACTTTTTATCTTCCCCAACAAACTTCAACTGTCAGTAAATTTTACTTTCTATCTTCACCAACAAACTTCAACTGTCAGTAAATTTTATCTTTTATCTTCACCAACAAACTTCAACTGTCAGTAAATTTTACTTTTATCTTCCCCAACAAACTTCAACTGTCAGTAAATTTTACTTTCTATCTTCACCAACAAACTTCAACTGTCAGTAAATTTTATCTTTTATCTTCCCCAACAAACTTCAACTGTCAGTATATTTTACTTTCTATCTTCCCCAACAAACTTCAACTGTCAGTAAATTTTACTTTTTATCTTCCCCAACAAACTTCAACTGTCAGTAAATTTTACTTTTTATCTTCCCCAACAA
>NW_013666902.1:73189-77703 GCF_000517525.1 Limulus polyphemus | reverse complement strand
ACCAATTCTGATTTTCAGATATTAAGTTTGTTTCTTAAGCCTAAAGGGCTGTCTGTTTATAATGACACACATTTTGAGGCCAGTTTATCAGGTGAAGGTGAATGGGAAGAGGTTAAAGGTGGAGTTCCTTTAATCAAGGTATAAATCAGATATTTTTTATTGTACCAATTCTGCCTTTCAGATATTAAGTTTGTTTCTTAAGCCTAAAGGGCTGTCTGTTTATAATGACACACATTTTGAGGCCAGTTTATCAAGATTAAAGGAACACCACCTTTAACCTCTTCCCATTCACCTTCACCTTTTATCTTCCCCAACAAACTTCAACTGTCAGTAAATTTTACTTTTTATCTTCCCCAACAAACTTCAACTGTCAGTAAATTTTAGTTTTTATCTTCCCCAACAAACTTCAACTGTCAGTAAATTTTACTTTTTATCTTCCCCAACAAACTTCAACTGTCAGTAAATTTTACTTTTTATCTTCCCCAACAAACTTCAACTGTCAATAAATTTTACTTTTTATCTTCCCCAACAAACTTCAACTGTCAGTAAACTTTATCTTTTATCTTCCCCAACAAACTTCAACAGCCTCATTGTCACCTTGTAATAGATGTGATCGATCATACGCAGATAGATAAAGCAGAGCTCCGAGTTGGATCCTCTACCCTCCAGGTAATTCTTGTACTTCTCAATGATATTATACACAGCCGTCTCATCTTTTAGTCGCTCCAGGTATTCTGGAGAATGTGCATCACATGCCTGGGAAAATCAAGAAAATATTCAACATACAAAATATTTCAGGTTAAAACCTTTATTTTTGTACACAGTTTTATGAACACAATGAAAAAAAGAAATACACGTTAATGTCGCTCCTTATAAATACGTGAAAAAAATAAAATTAAAATAAATCAATGACAAAATACACCGAGCCCTAATATATAAATAAATATATATATATGCCTAAATTGTTTTATTTGATCAACTATCAGTGTCTTAAATTTTAAGCATAATTTATCTACTGATAACTATGCCAAAATAACAACAGGAATTTTTTTATTCCCTATATAAAAAAAGATACTAAAATTAATTAAAACCCCCTGGCAAAAGTAAAACAGTGGTTTTCTAGGATCTAAATATTCCGTATAAAGTTGATTACCGCAGTTAGAAAGGGAATACAATGATCCACATTTACGTCATTAAACTTTCTTTTTGACACAAGTATCGAAATGTTTTAGAGATTTAAACTTGCTTGTTAACTCGTTGTAATTTTTAGCAGTGGCATAGCGGCTCATAGAACGGCTCCGAGTTCTTGTTTTTCCAAGTATAAACTTCAAGCACAGAGCTCCGTCATCTCTTGACCAATTTGAAATCTAATTACAGTTTTCGATTCGGGAGGTTCAAAAAAATATAGCTAATAAAAAATAAAATAAAGGTCTCATAGATTAATTTGCTCTAATCCTGCCTAAAATAACTTCAAAAAGTAGTGTGGTTATTGAGGATTCCCTCTTGTTTTTATTTCTGTCTGCTCACTATTTTGAGCAGTAGCGTCACGAAAGGGATTTAAAACAAAACCTTTAGTCACAGCTATAATATATATAAAATACACACAAACCTTGTGTTCGATAAACATAAACGGTGTATCTAAAAACAGTCTCATACAGCTACTGTTTGGGTAGCTTATTAGATGTCACACATTTCAATTAACTTGGTTGAACAAAGATAAAACAAAACCCATACACCTTCAGCTAGTATATTTCAACAAAATCCCACGTTCTACAGCTTCAACAAAACCCTATGAACCATAGTATCAAGGAAATAACTTTTTAACAAAACTCGCATATATATCATGTGCTAATTTTGATCAAAACCATGTGTTAGAAATGTGTGTATCATTTTAAAATAACACTTGTTTTAACATGAAGTATTAATATTTTGGTAAACATAATGTTAACCGTTACATACCTGTGGAAAGTGAAAGCAATGTAAGTAGCATGACTACAAAATTTGTAACATAATAAATTTTCATCGTGATATTCATTAGTTTCACACAAAAAAAAGCTGAACACCTAACTAACCTGCAGCATTTTTGTGAATTCTTCGTCCATCCTGTCAATAAGAGTCAGTACACAGCCCCGCACACGATATGGAGGTGTAACCAACAGTTCAGACTCCTCGGGAATGTGTTCTCCCATAGTTACATCTGGATTCTGGACCAACAAGTCCAGTAGGAGACTCAAATGTTCTAAACACCTGAAAAACAGAATTAAACATCCAGAACCTTACGATAAAGCAAGTTTTATAACTATATCTAAACCTTATTACAAAACAGAAAATACAAATTTATTCCTTTGACACTAAAAAGCAAAGTTCATCAGTGGAACTTTTAAGTTTTACAGCAACAAAGAATTATTAATGATACAGACAACACGAACATTAACTCAACAGAATAACAAAATAAAATATTCAACAGAATAACAAAATAAAATATTCAAAATGCAAACTTTGGTGGTGTCGTATTAGATTACCAATAATAACAATATTCTAATGGCGTTTAGGTATTCTTGCATTTATTACTGTCTAATAGCTTTTCAGTTTGTTTGTTTTTTATGTAAATCATAATGGCTTGACTTAAGCTCTGCATCATGTATCATTGGTTATGTAATTTTTAGATCATTTATTGTTTAAAATTATTTTTATTAAGCTTTATTCCACGCATTGGGGGGGAGATACAATCACTAACATGGTAGACTGATGTGGTTATCACCTCATTACGTGTACGAGTGCATGTACTTGTGTGCCATTGAGCATTAGAAAACAATTAATTTATTAGTTACTGGTTATTTCCATAGACACAGTTATATTTATGTTATCTTACTTTTGCCATATCTCTGACCGCATACAAGTGGCTATGTTGGGGTTGTAGTCAAATATAGCCGTAATGAGAGCAAACATTATTTTAACCTCCATTGCTGGTCCGAGGTTGTTTGCATTTGAAATGCTGAGAAGCTCGTGTAACATTTCAATCTGCTCGTTTCTATCAGTTCCCTTCTTGCCTCGAGCTGCAAGGATTTCATTTAACTTCTTCACCACTAGCTGATGGTTGATTTCAGCATCTTTTGCAAACATCTTAGGCTTTTCCTGCAAAAGAAAAATTCTTGTGCTTCTTTATACACAAAAAAAAATCTAAAATCTTTTGTATAAAAAACTTAACGTCATATTCTGATCTTGACAAACCATAATGTTCACCCATTTTTCTCTCTACTTACCAATTAGTAATTGTTTTTTTACTACTACAAATACTGAGAATTTGTAATACGTTTCAACCAGTACAAAAAAGATGCCATCGTTTACCAGATACAACGTATACAGTCTATTAGAGTACCCTAACTTGGGAGATTTATTTTTCTATACTGTACAACTAACTTTTTTTCTCCCACAAGCTTAATCTACAGGCCAGATATACTTTCAATATTACCCAAGATATCTAAATCACTATACTTACTTTTATTCCATTAAAAAAGTGAACTCTTATTTCCTCATTTAAACTAATTTTGTTCTTTGATGAGAATACGAGTTTAAAACAGTTTGTTGTGCTCTTAATTTATTACAAAATGATATAGGTTAAGAACAATTTTTGACAGATATCTCTATTATGTATGTATATATATATGTATACTCCAGAATACCAAATTTAAAGTACTGTCTTTCAACATTTACAAAAGTTATTATGTTACGTATACACGTACACGAGAATACGAGCCTAGTTCACCTGATATCCTGCTGATAAATTTTATCTTGGGTTATTTTAACGTTCATATCATTCAGGTGTGCATGCGACATCGATCCACAATAATATTCAAGTTACATCTACAATTATTGGTTGATAACGTTACTTTATTGTGAAGTTCGTGAATAATCTTGGAGGTACCATAGTCTCATCAAAGTTATACTACACATGGCTGTATATAAATCCTAAAACTACACTTCTATAATGGTTGCTTGAACACAGAACTTAGAAGGAATATTAAAAAAAGTTATGGATATCACTGCAGCATACAATTGATAAGTTTTTTTTTCTTGTCTTTCAGTGAATTGAATTTTTAGCACTGGCTAAGTTTTTGGAGTGAAGCAAATCGTATAAATCTAAAGGTTTTGAAAAACATATTTCAAGAAAAATAGAAATGAAACATTTTTTCATTGCTTCTTTGACGAGATGTGGAAGGTGTAGTTTTAAACAGCAATACTTCAGTGACAAAGAACATGCACGTGATAAACTGGCCTCAAAATGTGTGTCATTATAAACAGACAGCCCTTTAGGCTTAAGAAACAAACTTAATATCTGAAAGGCGGAATTGGTACAATAAAAAATATCTGATTAATACCTCACTAAAATTTACTGACAGTTGAAGTTTGTTGGGGAAGATAAAAAGTAAAATTTACTGACAGTTGAAGTTTGTTGGGGAAGATAAAAACTAAAATTTACTGACAGTTGAAGTTTGTTGGGGAAGATAAAAAGT
>NW_013666902.1:64966-72335 GCF_000517525.1 Limulus polyphemus | reverse complement strand
AATGTGTGTCATTATAAACAGACAGCCCTTTAGGCTTAAGAAACAAACTTAATATCTGAAAATCAGAATTGGTACAATAAAAAATATCTGATTAATACCTCGATTAAAGGAACACCACCTTTAACCTCTTCCCATTCACCTTCTCCGTCATCTTTCTTCTTCTCTTTTTTCTCTTTATCTCTTTTCTTCTCTCGCTTCTTTTCTTTCTGTTCATCTTTGTCTGTTGTTCTACAAGTAAGAAATATTCATTAAGTTACTTATATCTCTATTAATTTTCCAGCTATATAAGGTATGTCAGTAATACAAAAATTAACAAACAGATTTTAAAAACAATAATACAATTCAGGTTTAACCTGTTCTTCTAAAAATACTTCTGGAGGAATAACATTACATTATAATTTACCAAACTTCTTATTTCTACAAAGGTAAAAAAAACAGGATACTTAACAAGTTGAAACATGAAAAAAAAAGTTACTAATCGAAACATCCCTCCCCAATTACAGGACTTCTAGATTACAACATAAAAAAACATACTTTTTCAGAAACTTTGCTGCCAGGTTTCCTCCATATTTTTCATCATCACTGGAAAGTGAACTTTCACTTTCAGAAGAACCTCCCCAGTCAAAAGAATCATCATCTGATTCCTGTAAAGTAACAATCATTTTTAAGTGTAATTAATATTAAAATTTAGAAAAAAAAAGAAGTATTCAACGAGTAAAATAATTCATAAGTTCATATTATTAATGGTGGTAATTGGTTATACAATCACGTTTAATGATTGTTTTGGCATAGCTAACTGATGATCGATTATTGTTTAATGATTGGTTAGGCATAGCTAACTGATGATCGATTATTGTTTAATGATTGGTTAGGTATAGTTAACTGATGATCGATTATTGTTTAATGATTGGTTAGGTATAGTCAACCAATGATTGATTATTGTTTAATGATTGGTTAGGTATAGTTAACTGATGATCAATTATTGTTTAATGATTGGTTAGGTAGAGTTAACTGATGATTGATTATTAACCAATCAGCTGAGGATGGCTGTTAACAAACCACAAAGGATAAAAAGGATAATGCTCCCCTTTCTTTCTTTCTTTTTTTATTAAATCCCTCATGGCCTCATTAAATGCTAATTGCACATCCTGCTTTGTGGAAGGTAATAATTGATTCATTTAACAGATTATGTAATTGTGTCTTTACATTCAAAGCTAAGAGACTATAAAAAAGAAAGTGGAAATATGTCCTATTTCTTTATCCCCTTTCTCGGTCAAAAATCCTAAAACAAAATAGCCCATGTACACAATCAGACAGTTTCCAGTTACCATAAAAAAAATTACAGCAACCGAGCCAGCCAACCTTGGGTGATGGATGCTAAAACACACACACATAATGAATCATCTTTATTGTGTGATTATTGGTAGCAGTGTAACTAGTAATTAGACACTACTATGTAATTAATGATTTTTATTAACATAATTGAACATTTTCTTAACTGAGGGACATTTTTTAATTAATTTGGATCTTGCCATTTTGAGATTCAGCGTCTGCTGCGATGATAGTATCACCCAGATTTCTCTAATCTTGATTCTGCATTTAAATGAAAAGTACTTATGCATTTGGCAGCAAAGCTTGTCCACAATGTTTTCCATAATTAAAAAGAGTTTGGGAAGAAGAGAAACCTTGTCCACATGGTTTCATTTCTGCTGTCAGAAAAACTTCCGGATATTGATCGGCAAGCGTGTGTTGCAAAAGCATTTGATAAAAACTTTCGATACACTGACATCCTCTTAACTACTTGTATGTTGGAAGTGTCGCATTCGTATTCCGCGAATCCATATATTCATGGTTTAATGTATTTTGTTTTAGGAACTAGTGGTACTTTCGAATTTCTTTTTTGCCACGCAATTTAAAAAAAAAACAATTACTCAGCTACTTACATTTTAAATCAGTTTAGGATTACAACAAATAAAAATATTTTAAAGCCTGGTCTCAAATTTTTAATCAAAAGTTAGTATAACTGGTTTTTAATAAATGTTTATGAGCTTCACCTTATTACCGCAAAGGTACACTTCTACACTATTACAAGTTTTAAACATCAGACAGAAGTATGTTTACACACACACACACACCCAAAAAATATTTTTTGGTCTACTTACCTCCTCATCATCTGATCCAGCAATGAACTTCGATTTAGGTTCTTCCTTGAATTCAGAAGCTGCTGGTTTCTTAAGAAAATCTTCTGCCTCATCATCATCATCAGACTCTGTTTAAAAAAACAACAACAAAATGAATAAAAAAGGAATTTCTCAGCTAGTGTGTCTTAGTATACAACTACGACTCTTTCAACTGTAACTGCCATACAACCTTTCATTCTGTGCAATATATTTCAAGTCAATCACACAAATATTACTTTAGACACTTTTAAAACAACATTGCTTGCAACATCTAGTGGCAAACTACCTTTGTGTACAGATGGGAAAAGTTTTTTTCCTTTCTCATATTCATTACATCTATGCTAGATGTCTCCAACTTTGAACCGAGAGACTAGCGGGAGGGCAGATAGTCAACGGTACTCACTGCCAACTCTTGGAATGGCCTGCCACTTTTTAATGTACCCACAGACTCAAAGTGAGGAGTATAATTTTTGTTGTGGTAATGAGATGCGAACAATGGACCTGAAGATTCGTGGTCTAGTACACTAACCACTGGACCATGGTTGGCCCATGTTATAAACAAGTATATCCCTTCATACATAACTTATCTTTAAGACTGCTGAAAATTCAGTTAAATAGTATAAATTAGTTTAGTTAGAATAATCTAAAACATTTCACTAAAACATAAGTTACGTACACTTAGGTTCAATGATTATGTTTTATTTCATGAATGTTTACCAGATTCTTCTTGTTCATCTTTTTCTTCCTCAACTTCAGGATTTTCTCTATAGGTCGCTAATTCAGTATCGAAGTCCTTGTTATATTTTCTTAGCTTCTGTCGTAAAGTGGCGAGCGATTTAGAGTTGTTTTTGGACATGTTTTTTCTTCCATCACGATCTTCCCAACACTGTAAACGATCAAAAAAGAAATAAAAAACATAGTACACTAGAATATAGTGAGACACAAATTATAAACATCACTTAAAAGTAGGCTTAACAGAAACAATAATTTTAAAAGTAGGCTTAACAGAAACAATAATTTTAAAATATGGAAAAAGCACTGGTTACCATTTTACTCAAAATCTTCAAGAGATGTTTCTACAAAATAGGTCAATATTTGAGAAATACCGACAAAGATGTCCTTTTTTTTAAAGGTGGCTAAAACTTAATTTTTTCTTTCACAACATAACCCAAAACAACTTATTACAGAGCAAAGTAAACATCTAAAATAACAACGAGCACCAAATTTTGTAATGTTAATTAATAATAACACAAAAATAAATACACAGTTTTCACAAAATTTTTATTAAACTATTTATACTCATAATATTAAAAATTAAGAGAATATTAATTTACTGAATAAACACTAGATGGCACCAGTATTTTTATCACTATAAGCTTATATTTTTTAATTATAATGCTATTCTAGTCAAATATCATGCAAGTCAAACAAAATATACATACATATAGAAAGTGAATTACACGAGCTGGTAATGCTCTTGTTAGAATGGTAATTCCAACAAGAACGACAATAAGGTGGAAATATTATTATATACATTTATGCAATAATGGTAATTATGAACATCCACATAATTATTCACATTTTTTAGTGATTGTTTTTTTTTAAAACATTAAATAATAGTTACTTACTTCACATATAAAATCTTCAATCTCCACTAAGCAACGAATATAAAATTTTGGAGTGATACCGTCTTCCTCCTTATCTATTACGGGTCTCGCCTTCTGAAATGCTTTAGTCAGGCTCTCAAAACCTGTGAATAATACAAATACATAGATGTTAACAGATAACCATTAAATGTGTAAGGATCTATTCTACATTACAGAATACTATACTTCAAGATTGTATACCTCTTACAGAATACTATACTTCAAGATTGTATACCTCTTACAGAATACAATATCCCAAGATTTTATACCTCTTACAGAATACAATATCCCAAGATTTTATACCTCTTAAAGAATACTATATCTCAAGATTGTATACCTCTTACAGAATACTATACTTCAAGATTGTATACCTCTTATAGAATACTATATGCCACAATTTTATAAAGTTAAAATCAATAAAAAGCTAAAAAACTAAGATTAAAATAAGATTATCTGGTGGTTATCATAGTAGCCAGCGATTTTCATCCATCACCAGCACTGTACTACAGCATTCTACAATAAGATTATCTGGTGGTTATCACAGTAGCCAGCAATTTTCACCCATCGCCAGGACTGTACTACATCATTCTACAACAAGCTTAACTGGTGATTATCATAGTAGCCAGCAATTTTCACCCATCCCCAGCACTGTACCACAGCATTCTACAACAAGCTTATCTGGTGGTTGTCATAGTAGCCAGCGATTTTCACCCATCGCCAGGACTGTACTACAACATTCTACAATAAAATTATCTGGTGGTTATCATAGTAGCCAGCGATTTTCATCCATCGCCAGCACTGTACTACATCATTCTACAACAAGCTTAACTGTTGGTTGTCATAGTTGCCAGCGATTTTCATCCATCACCAGCACTGTACTACAGCATTCTACAATAAGATTATCTGGTGGTTATCATAGTAGCCAGCGATTTTCATCCATCACCAGCACTGTACTACAGCATTCTACAACAAGCTTATCTGGTGGTTGTCATAGTAGCCAGCGATTTTCACCCATCGCCAGGACTGAACTACAACATTCTACAATAAGATTATCTGGTGGTTGTCATAGTAGCCAGCGATTTTCATCCATCACCAGGACTGTACTACAGCATTCTACAACAAGCTTAACTGGTGGTTGTCATAGTAGCCAGTGATTTTCATCCATCACCAGGACTGTACTACAGCATTCTACAATAAGATTATCTGGTGGTTGTCATAGTAGCCAGCAATTTTCATCCATTGCCAGTCATTCTGAAAGAACTCCTACACATTCCTAAGATTAAGCCAAACATATTTATGGATAGTAATAGTGAAAGGAATCTTACCTGTGAGCATCTTTGTGAAATCCTTGATCTTCTTGTGGTTTCTAAGTTGCTTAATTATATCTGTAAGTTCTTCATACCTGCACAAGTTTTTTAAGATCTCTCATTAGAAATAAATCTGATGTTTCTACACTGCTGGACAACAGTATCTTTTAACAAATAAAATAAGCCTCATTCTTCCCTCAATGTTAACCACAGACATTTCTGTATCATCACAACTGTGCATGTCATAAAGTTTTACAATGTTACATTCAATATTTAATTAGACAAATTTGTCATCATCAATTTATACCAAAACATTTGGTATGAAAATGTCATTAATAAATCAAATCTTAATATTACATAAGTTTTAATTTCTTAATTTTAAAAAGAGAAGCGCTCGGGTTTTTATCATCTAGGATAAATAATTGTAATTTTTTATTACAATCTGCAATCATTCTAGAATGAAAAAAAAAAAAGGGTAATTTAGATTTATTTCATATTTTATGAGGTGGTCGCAAGGATGGTGAAATGGATTGAGTTTGTATCGTGTCAGGATAGAGAAAATACCACATAAAATATAAAGTTTTACTGAAAAAACTTTTGATATTATTTTAGGAGTTCCTACAAATTATGTAAATAAAAAAAAATATGAAAAATTATAAGATGAAAAACATTTTTATTCCAACACAAAAATCAACTTGCATTCAGACTAGTCAGAGTACGAGTCAGACTGGCTAAAGTAAATTCAGAGACAAATATTTAGTAAAATAATTTATCTAAATTTTTGTAAACAACATACTGGCTGTAATGTTTACTAAACGATTACTGAATTCAGAATTTACAGTAACTATTAATTCTCCAATATGTTGATAAATTTGAGCATTTAACTAACACATAAAACAGACTCACCTCTTTTCTCTAGCACTGCGAACGACTCGTTTTGTTTCTTCTTCATCGTCACTAAAAGTAAAAGCTCTATACAAAAAAAGCACAAAGTAACACAAAACATTATCTGTAGAAATTAAATGTTTTATCAGTAATTACAAATCATCCAGCTTATGAGACATCTCGTAAATATTCTAGAACCCTTAAAAACCCAACACCGTATTTACAAACCAGTCCATCAGAATTCTTCTGTTAATATCATGAAAACTCAGAAATAATGAAAACCAATATGTATTCCACTTTAAAACAACCATTCATCGTTACATGGTAAGTAAACACATAAAAAATGTGGAAGTACACATATTTACATACAAAGAAAACTGTATCTAACAATAACAATAAAAGGAACAATTCAAATAAACTGAAATAATTCTAACATTGTTAACAATGATTACATTGGTTGCAGAACAATATCCTACTTGGAATCACACTACTAATTATTGTTAACAAAAGCCAACCGACTATACACCCTATCAGGTAATTAATAACTTACGATGATATGACTGGTGCTTTTTGTTGCACCTGCTCCTCCTCACTCGACGAGGACTCACTCTCAGAATCAGATACAGCGAAGAAACGACTCATTATGCTTTTACTCTATCCTACAAAGTAGAACATAACATAAAGAAAACATATGTAATGCAGAGAAAAAAACAAAATTAGTCTGCAACAAACTATACGTATAAATTACACACTTTACAAAAACTAAAGTGAAGCCAATTAATTTTTCCACTCAGCACTTTTCTCATGTCTGATAACTGGTTGTTTTCAGAGTATACCAATTAGCTTATCTTTGATCAACCAGATTAACAACTTGGTGGTTCGGTTGATACATATTTGTGTGTCACATTTGTGTTCTGCCTTACTTATTTGCATATAAGCAAATGAAATTGAGTAAAAAATATGCTGTATTGATAACTACTTGTAAATTATGGCAAAAAATATATAGTCACAGCTACTAAGACTAACGTATATTTAAGCACATATGTAGTTTATGCTTATCGATATTAGTGAGGTGATTTACTAAGTAAAGAAAGGATTTAATTTTTACACCTCTGAATCTGTTGCCACCTGTGGAGAGCAAAATAGAGGAATTTTGACATTTTGCAAATAAAATTAGAAAAAAAAAAAACCTTTTCTTTCCAGATAAAAAAATAAAATAAAAATTATCTTTCAACCAAGTTGGAGCATTCATATATTACACCTACATTACACAGGCCTGCAAATTTAAACTTCTTAAAAGTTTCTTGGGTTTTGATAACAGATTTTCCATAATTCAGCTACACAGACTTTG
>NW_013666902.1:61395-64129 GCF_000517525.1 Limulus polyphemus | reverse complement strand
TCAACCAAGTTGGAGCATTCATATATTACACCTACATTACACAGGCCTGCAAATTTAAACTTCTTAAAAGTTTCTTGGGTTTTGATAACAGATTTTCCATAATTCAGCTACACAGACTTTGAAAATATTAATTTTTTTCTATCACGTAAGGATTTTTTACAAATCGGGAAGAAAAAAAACTCTTACTTAGATCAAATTATTATTTTGTTTACCACAATGAAAATTTTTTATTATTATGTTTGTTAACAAATATACAAACAATCTGAAGAAAAGGAAAGAACATTAATGTCAAATGTATACACATCCTCATTCATCCTGTTTTTTTTTTTTTTTGTGAAATCTACGTCTTTTAGTCTCAAAACTACATGCTGTGGTCTTTCTTGTATGTATTGCATCTGGAGCATCTCGTTTCAATAACCAGCAGTAATCAACCATCATGCTGATGTTCCACCTTCCCTAATGTCTTGATGAAACCTTTCCCCTTGTTCTTTGCTGATGGCACCGAGATTTTCAGGCAAATAGTCAATATGTGAGTGTAAGAAATGAACTTTGAAGCTCATATTACAACTTAACTCTATGAATTTATTGAGCATGTTATTTACAATATTTTCATAATTTGGGTCTTTATTGTTTCCTAAAACTTTGTCAATAACATCAATGAAAGCAATCAATGCTTCTTTTTCAACTTTCCTCATTGTCCTTTCAAACTCTTAATCTGAAGTCAATTTCCTAATCTGAGGCCCAACAAAAATCACTTAAGTTTTGCTTCTGAAAGAGCTGGGAATTGCCCACATAGATACTTGAAACAGTAGCCATCTCTGTCTAAGGCCTTTACAAACTCCTTCATCAAGCCCAGTTTTATGTGAAGTTTGGGTAATAGGATTTTCTTTATGTCAACCAAACTTTCCCGTTCAATGCTTTTTGATCTTGGTATCAGGCTAACTCCACACGGCCATTGCTTCTTTATCCAGTGCTTATTTCCTCTGTTGTCCCATTCACACAGAAAACATGGAATGTGTTCCTATCTGCAGTAGTGGAGATCACCTTTCAGAAGCTTAAGTGGGGATTCAATGATTTCTTAAAAAGTAAAGAGTGGATTTATATTTTTATTGTTCTCAAGGGTGGGTATGCAAGAACAGTGTTGAAGGAACAAATGATTCATAATTGCCCATAAGTTATGTTATATAGCTAGTTAGCTCAAAACTAGTTTTTGGTATATAAAGAAGACACCAGGAGGAAGTATGCTGGGATCTTAGAACTTCATGCAGAAATGCAATATTCTGTTTGAGAGCAATTATTTTTTGGTCTTGATGAGTTTTTACCAAGGAAACCATTTTTCCAAAATTTGAAAAGGTGACCTATTCACAAATAATGTACATTTTCCCCCAAATCATCACAAATTAGGATATATTGCCTCAAAAGTGGCATAAAATGAAAGTTAACCCAGAAAAATGTAACATATAACAAAACATTTATCCATCATTTGTTGATTTTACAATTGTAACAGATATTAATAATTTTAATGCAGAAATGAAAACTTTCTGGACTTGAGAGTTAATATTTTGTAATTATTACAAAATAAACTACATTACATTAAAACCGAGTCTGAAGTACTATTTTCTTTAACGTTTCTAATTTTCCCTAAAAGTTTTAGTGAAGCTACTTGCTTTGGTAGATATCTTACCTCAAAAATGATGCAAAATGTGATTCTACTATACTGTAGGGTATTTTGCTATCGATTATCTCCGAGGTAAACATGTACAAAACGTCTAAAATACTGATGCAATAACTATAAGGGTCCTCGTTAGGTCTATTTAATTTATAATTATATGACCATATAATACATTGCCCCTGGTGTCAAGTTTGATTTCTGCAGTACAGATCAATATTAGTAAGTAAGAAGACAGACAAATGTTCTGTCGAAACATGTAGTAAATTGCTTCATTATGCTTGTAAATCGTTGTTTGCAAATGTCTTAACTTAATTCCTAATCAGTAATGAGACAGTGTGTCGACCGAGTCTGAAGTTAGTACTATTATTATAGTTTAGTCACTAGTGAAATACCAACGTTTCCACATGTTGTACGTTATTTGAAAGTGAAATACACATACAATTTACATTTAAATATATATACATTAGCTTAGCTCATACTTACGATACAATAAAACAACAGGCACGTTATAAACCAACGAAAAACTTTATTAAATATTAAACTGTTAACCAACTACAATAAATTTAGTGTACCTGATCTCAACAAAATCATAAAATGGAATAGTAAACGTGACAACAACCTTACCGCCAGGGGGATACATAAGTACTTTGTGGGATAAATGTGCATTATTTTAAAAATCGCTAAAATTTAAACATCAATAATTACAACAGTTAAATGTGATAATTATTTAAGCGTTCTGTTAGATTACGTACACCATTCATAAATATATGCCTGAAGATGTAGGTGTGATTAGAAGAATAGATATTTGCTGTGTTTAAACAAAGAAGTCATTAGTTTCCATTCTACTTTTAGGTGATTTATGCAGAATGTTCTTTATTATAAATAATATTTTTTATCTTTAAACAAACTAAAAATGCTTATCGATATGAAACTTGGTGCGCTCGATGTCAACTAAATATTCATGTAAAATAGTTATTGCTCTAGTGCAAAGCTATGCAATAAGCTATATACACTGAGTGGTCACAAGTAGACACCTAATTTTTCATCATTTAACTGATTATG
>NW_013666902.1:56730-60485 GCF_000517525.1 Limulus polyphemus | reverse complement strand
CTGAAAAGGTGGTGTCTATTTATTTGTGTCCATGCTGTGTACACAATAAAGATGTGTATTTTAGCGAAAACAAAAACAACTTATTTTACTGATATTCAGCTTTATTCTTCTAGTACTTAACCAAAGGCGATGACGTATAAAAAATCATAGCATTGCATGATTTTATTGTTTGTTTGAAGTTAAGCACAAAGCTACACAATGGGCTATCTGTGCTCTGGCCACAACGGATATCGAAATCCGGTTTCTAGCGTTGTCAGTCTGCAGACATGCCGCTGTGCCACTAGGGGGAGGCGAACGATTTTTAGCGATGAAACACAAAAATTAATAGAAGGATTTGTTGGTGTTTAGACAAATTAATAATCTAAGTGTACGCATCTTGAATTTCGAATTTTTCGTGGTTTATTTTTAGCCACGATATAAATATAACAGTACTGTTTGTTGTATGTCCACTTAACTACTTCGCATGGTGTCAATGTATATTCACCAAAATTAGTATGGAGGTTCATTAGGTCCATAGAAATTTTAAGTTTTGCAGTTTGCGGTTTTTATGGTCATTTTTTACAATTATATATAAGGGAAGCAACTTATCATGTCCTAAGATAACCTTTCATTAATCATGAATTTACACAACTTCAGTCCCGCTAGTTTTTAATATTTTCCCAACATTCGTGTTGAAATTTGAGAAATGTTTTTGTCATTGGTGAAAAAGAAAATAACATCAGTCTAATTATTTTGAGTTGTGTAAAACAAATATTTGAGTTATGTTGTACAGATTTGTTTTCAACAATCCAGTCAGAAATTTTAAATCATTATACTTGGCCATTTCACTTTTTAAAATGATTGTCGTTCAGGTTTTCTTGTGAACCATCTCATGTTTTTTATATATACAAGTTTGGATTATCAGCGAGATTTAAAAACGTTATTTCCTGTTTATTTTCCAAATTTGAAAAATATAATTTCTTTCTATTCTATTCTATAAATGTTTGTGCCATTGTAAGTTGCTTTAATAATTCTAGTTTATATGTATGAAATATCGTGTTTCTTCAATAACAAATGTTTCATTGTTTGCGAGACCTAACTTCAAACTGCACAACTACATGTCAAAATATAACAAAAATAACAATGTTAACAATAATTATATTGCAGAATATATTTGAATAACCTTAAATTTAGTAATAAACCAACTTTAAACTAATTTAATGACAATGCGTGTTAAATTGAACACAAATAGTATATGAAATAATTTAATGTATTTTTTTTCAAAACAAGGGAAGAAATAAATGTCCTACAGTTCAAAAATACCAATGATTTTTAAAAGATCTCTCTACAATTTCATTACTGATAAATATGCCCCAAATATTATACAAGTTTTTGAATTATATAAAAGAAACATAGTTCTTATCTTAAACTGTTTTATTTTATTAGATTGTACAATTTTATTTGTACAAAATATTTTATATTTTTCATTACAAGATGCCTTAATTAAAAATAGCTAAGACATTATTTGTCTTTGGATATTTATATAAATCCATGCAAGGACTATCAACACTAGTTGTCCCTAATTTTGAACTGACTAGAGGGAAAGCAGCCAGCCAGTAAACAGTGCCCACAAATAACTTTTGGGCTACTCTTGTTTAACCAAATAGTGGGATTTGACCATTATTATGCACCCATGGCCCCTAAGCATGGATCACAATCCACCACTCCCTTCCCCAGTTAACAAGATGCAAATGATGATGATTACTAATGAGTATCTTTAACTTGAAGAATGAAGTATCACTCCATAGAAAAGTAATTCATTTTATTGGAAAGTTCTCAATTAGAAAAACAGAATTTAAGACATGCGACATTAGGTTTGATTGCAGGTGTTATAAAACTTCAATTTAATGAAGCCTTGATCATAAACTCCATTCTGATATGCACCAATCGTCTTCATGTAGGGATATATATACAACATTAAATTTCAAATCATATGCAACTGTATTCCCAGTGCACTATCTTCACCTTTTCATCAAACATAATTATGCGGATAAATCTGAATTCAATAAATAAATAACAGTTGATATTAGTTAACCAAAATTTTATTTTGCATGCACTGATTGGTTTGAAAGTAAAAACAAAACACTATCCTCACAAAGCTCGAATTTCACTAACAATTCAGATATCTTTCACTATGATCAATCATTCAGATTTAGTCTGAGTTTGATGGCAAAAGCCCTGATATAACCTTTATTAACCTCCCCCAAAATAACTTAGAACAGAAGTTTCTGATGAATAATTGTTTTATTACCAATGACCTTTTATTTTTCACACATTTCTATACTGATGTAAGAAACCCTACTCTGTATATATTATCAATGCATTGTTCATTTCCACTTATGATGCAACAAATTCAACATACGTTTCCAAACCACGACAAAGCTGTAAGAAGATAGATTTATTTCCAATAAAACTTCAATACATGACATAATAAAAACTACAGTTAACCTTTCTTGTAGTTCTGAACTTACAAAAACTTCGTGTCATACCTGGAGTGATCGGGTTTCTAAAAATGTTTTTTCCTTAAAAAGTTTCAAAGTAGAAATATATATCACTTGCAATAAAAATCACACTCAAGTAACAAGTATTTCTTTGTACTTTGTCTTACTCTAAATTACTAAAGTTATCTAGATAAATTACACACTGTATAAATTATTAATAATTTTAAATTACAGAAGATTAAAACAGATTTATAATCATCACATGGGGGGGGGGGGTAGAGCTGTAAGCAGTAAGTATTTCACTGAATTTGGTGAATTCATTCACTCTAACACTTTTCTGCTTAAGCTAAATTTTTTTTACCCCCTTTTTCTAACTTGCGTAAGGTACTCAAAAATAGTTTAAAACGTAGCAGAAGTTAAACATTAAATATAATAAAGGCACAAATAATGATATTGATGGAAAGCTAAGCCTAGATCGGTTCATAGATAATCAAATCGCTATAAACAATCACTAGTAACGTAAAAAGCATTTTTCATATCAAAATTTACTTTTGGTTTCAAAATATCTTTCTTCACTAAAAAAATTTACATAAAAATAGAAACATGTTGTGTGAAATTACATAAAAAGTTACAATTAAATTTGTTTATAAAGACATTCACTGTAATTTTAACCTGCATAAAAACATTTGTTGATATTGGGCTATCTGTGCTGTGTCCAACATGGGAATCGAAACCCAGTTTTTAAGTGTTATAAGCCAGTGAGAGGGGGCAGTATCAAAATCATCATTATACATATTTATGGATAGGTGTGAATATACTAAGATTTCTTTATTCTTGTACACGTGGCACCTTTTTTAGCACCTACATCGCTCCTCCATCTTACTAAGTCACAAACAATTAAATAAAAATTATCTAACTTAAGGTGACTAAGTAGTTAAAATGACTAACTGATAGACAGTATTAATAATGAGACCATTGTTCTACATTAAAACCTAAAAACAAACATACCCATATATATATATATATATATATATAACTTAGAGCAAAACATTTTTAATTTTCAAAAAATGATTCACATCAAATACAAAATTTTAACATTTAAAATAAAGGAACTCTATTAAGTAGACTGAAAAAAAAAAAAGGTCATAAAAATTAAATTAATAATGTCTGTTTGTAATTAAGCACAAAGCTACGCAATGGGCTATCTATGCTCTGCCCACCACGGGTATCGAAACCCGGATTCTAGCATTGTCAGTCTGCAGACATACCGCTGTG
>NW_013666902.1:49504-55730 GCF_000517525.1 Limulus polyphemus | reverse complement strand
CTATCTATGCTCTGCCCACCACAGGTATCGAAACCCGGATACTAGCATTGTCAGTCTGCAGACATACCACTGTGCCACTGGGGGGCAATTAATAATGAATAGAGTTTAAGTATAATTAACCTGTAACATGACTAGAGAGCTTTCTTATTACATCTCCATTTTAAAAACAAATAAAAAGGAATAATTTTTATGCCAATTATTCTGCATCAGGGATATACTGCTGGCTCAAAGGTCTGACTGGGATAATTTGTTAAAAAAAACACCTAAGAGTGGTTAATATTAATAAAAAGGCAAATCAAAAGAAATAATTCAAGGGGTGATTGAACTATACACATTGAATAGTCACTACTGGAATACACTGGTAACTCACTGAGACTGCCCTCCAATTTTGAGGCAGGGGTTTATTTTCTTTTTCATGTTTATCTTGTTTCATCTTTTGTGTACCCTCACAAAACATTTTTGTCGTAACTCCAGAGGATATGTGAGGTCGGGCACTACCAGTGTAGAAAATCTGTCATATAATTTTTTTTGTGTTTTTTTTAAAGATTCTTGTGTACCCTCACAAAACATTTTTGTCGTAACTCCAGAGGATATGTGAGGTCGGGCACTACCAGTGTAGAAAATCTGTCATATAAATTTTTTTTTTGGTGTTCAGAGAGCAATAATTTCACAACAAGACACAAAGTAAAATAAATTAATATCCCTGCATGTTCAGTTATCAAGTATCCTAGTTTTTGCAATCAACCAAATTTTGAATTATTATTATACACAAGCTCTTCATCTACCTGATCAATTTTGAAATCAATAATGTCTGAACTAAAAATTCTGACACTGACTCCTAATCGTCCTGTTTAATAACTATACAATCAAGTTTCGCACATCATTCACCGTGATGCCCATATCAGGTTCTTCCCCTCCTTCAGCAGGACTGCTGTCATCTGAGGACACAGATGGAGTTGCACTTTCCCCTGTTGAAGAAAGACAAAATGTATAACATAACATTAAAGGACAACAAGGGACCTTTTGGTCCATCTAGGCTATTCTATCCAATGAATTAAACAGAAAACTCAAAGCCGGCCCTTATCGTTACAAATATTTATCGAGCTTTCCCTTAAACTCCAATAAATTAACTATATCCACCACAACCCCTCTATCTCAGCCACCATTCTAGTAACCCTACTCTGAACCCTTTTCAAAAATTTGATGTCTTTTCTAAGGTAAAGAGGCCAAGACTGAACACAATACTCCAAATGTGGCCTAACCAGTGACCTATACAATAACATTACAACCTCTTTAGACTTGTATTCAATATTTCTGTAGATACAACCTAAAATCCTATTTGCTGTACCACTAGCAACAGCAAATTATTTGGATGGCTTAAGAGACTGAGGAACCAGAATACCAAGATCTTTTTTCTTTCATAACACTGTTAAGGTTATTCCCATTCAAATTATAATTATAATTCAAATTATGATATCCCACATGCAGTACCTTGCATTTATTATAATTAAAAGCCATCTGTCATTTATTTGCCCAACTCACTAAATAATATAAATTCTTTTGTAAAGCAGTAGTATCCTACTCACAGACAGCAGCACCTAAAGTTTAATGACATCAGCCAATTTAAATAACTTATTGGCCCTTCCTTCATCTACATCACTGATGTAAATCAAAGAGAACAAAGTACCTAACACTGAGCCCTGAG
This sequence comes from Limulus polyphemus, assembly GCF_000517525.1. Classification (NCBI taxonomy): domain Eukaryota; kingdom Metazoa; phylum Arthropoda; class Merostomata; order Xiphosura; family Limulidae; genus Limulus; species Limulus polyphemus. The sequence continues at coordinate 54,025 of NW_013666902.1, read as the reverse complement.
GTACACCACTTGTGACATTAATCCAGCTTGACTGAACTCTATTTATAATAACCCGCTGTTTTCTTCAACGAACCAAACTATCCCCCACATCTGGAGAGATAACTTTTTTAGAAGCCTTTTATTTGGCACCTCGTCAAATGCCATCTCAAAATCCAGATACACTACATCCAAACCTGTATCCTCAACTACATAAGCAGTAATCTCTTCAAAGAATGTCAAAAGATTAGTGAGATAAGATTTTCTCCTTGTGAAATCATGTTGACTATCCAATAAAATTTTAAAATCTGGTAAATGACTTTGTAAAGCATCTTTTATCAGACTTTTGAAAAATTTCTCCACCACTGATGTAAGACTAATAAGCCTATAATTACTAGGACAAATTTTATCAACCTCCTTGAAAACGGAAGTAACATTAGCCAACTTCTAATCTTTTGATACCTGCCCACTATTCAAGGACTTGAAAAAAAGTAATAGCAAGTGGTTTACATATCTAATCCTTTACCTCCGTCAGAACCACTTAGGTAAATATTATCTGGTCCAGGAGCTTTATTTCTTTAAACTTCCCAATTTTTTCTTAACAAGTTCAGAATTAATGTCATCATCTTGTTAAATCTTGTTACCATCTAGCAACTGTTTAGATTGAAAAATCAGTAACACCTGAAGAAAAAAATAGAAATAAACAACCCAGTCATCCCATAATCATCAGATATTAGCCTTCCTGCATCATTCCTCAAAGTCCCTACTCCGATCTTAACATTTTGTTTACCCTTAATGTATTAAAAGAAATCCTTACCGTTAATTTTTACATTTTCAACCAATCTCTTTTTTACATACTTTTTTGATTTCCTAATTTTTCATTTGACGAACTCTCTTGATCTTCTATAATCTTCCAAATCTCTCATCATTGCAGTCAATTTAAACTTCATATATTTGTGATGCTTTTCTATAATTATATCTCTTCTACTCTTTGTGAGCCAACCTGGTTTTTTTACTTACAGCTACTCTTTTTTTGTCTGTAAGGAACATGCCTATCTTGAATAGTTAAGAATTCATTTGTTAATTTTTTCTACATTTGACCAGTATCTCCAACTAATTCAGTAGCCCAATTCACAGCAGTTAATTTGATTTTTTAAAGTTTGGAACCACAATTCTGCCATTCCTTATCTCTACATACGGCAAAATATCAAATTTAACTGAACAATGCTCACTTGCACCCAGTTGTTCCCCCATTCTCCACCCTATCAACCATTTCTATATTAGAAGTTAACAATAAATCTAAAATAGTATTGTTCATAGAAGGTTTCCTAACCAATTGTTGGAGAAAAACATCCTGAAAAGTTTCAAGAAACCTGTTTCCCTCATTATTGGACTCTAAAATATCCAAGTCTATATGCTTGAAACTACAATCTCCCATAACTATAACCTCATTAAAAGCAGAATCCTTTATCTCACTGTAGAGTTTTTCATTAATTTCATAAGTTTCATCTCGTGGTCTGTAAAAAATTCCAACTGAAAGATTTCTTCCCTTATAACCACTAAAAGAAACCCAAACAGATTCAACCTGATGCTGCCTTTACTGGTGAAACCACGACCACAATAAATGTTTTCCTCAATTTAGCATTTTTATTTTGTACAGTAATCACACTAAACCTACTATTGAATGAATCAAGATTAGTATAAGTGCATTAAGAATAAAATAAATTCACAAAGTAAATAATAGTAAGTCAGCAATATTCTCATATATATAAGACTGGTTTTAACTTCTCATCCAAACGCATGGAAATTTGAGTACGCAATGGTTATCAATATTACTAAAATACAATATAAGATAAACAAAATGGATTAGCGGGGCCATCTTTTACGATCAGCTAAAAGCGTACCACAGTGTTAATTAAACTTCATAGACTGACTACAATCACAGGTCAATGGATAAATAAAATAAAACAATAACCAAAAACTGAAAGATAAAACTACTCACCATGTGTAAGCCTCTCACACATCTCCCTATCATCTACGATGTACCATGCTGTCACGATGAAGCAAAGCCCTCCAATGGCTAGCACAAAAGTAGTGATGTACAAAGCATACTGAAGGCTAACGAACTTGAGTAGGTTAGATTCTGACTGACCATTCATCACAGCATCGGAAACCTAGAAAGTCAAAGTTCAGTTTAACTGGAGTGAACATTAATTACCATTCTTGTCTGGTAATGTAATTCCTCATGTTGTAATAAGAGCATTGATTTCTATATAAAACAAACTGAAATGTAAAGGTGAAACACTCTGCGATTTGATATTTTTTAAACAATATTTGTCCCATCAAAAACTGACATTTATAAAAAAGAAATTTGTTATTGTCTACAAACAAAACTAAAGCTTGTCAATACACAATGGTTCCTAAGTTTTCAGATATTTTAATACAACAATTATTGTATGTTTGAATTTGAAGTTTTGGGTACTGCCAATCTCATGGATTTTAAGTGGATTCTAAACAATGTAAAAAAACACAAACCCTTATTACCAATTTTTCAATTTTTACTGTATGATGGCATCATTATTTTATTTGAAAATTTAAAGTTGCAAGAAAAAAACATGACATTAGTTTTTAATCTATAAGAAAATGGAAACTAAACCTACAGAAAAATTTATATACCCTTGTTTTCCGCATAAACCACATTTAAATGGCATGGTAAACAGACATTACAAAATTACTGTTATGAAACCCCTGATCAGATAGTGACATCAAGCCCGTGATCAGTTAGTTATATCAAGCCCTTGATCAAATAGGCTTGATAAGCTTACAAATTATATCACAAATGTCCTAAAATATATGTCATATTTAACAAACAAAATGTATTACAAATATCATACACTTGTTGCGATAGTTGTCATAATTATATGTTTTAAAATAAAGTCATGAATTTGAATATTTTTAATATGCAAGAAAACTGAAACTTACTGCTCCTATGATGTATGGAGAAGAAGCATCTCCAAACATGTGAGATGCCAGTATCTGTACAGCTCCAGCCAGTGCTCTTCGAGTAGGTATTACACAATACTGGGTAAACAAGAAGAAATTTGGTCAAATAAAATAGCCTTAGTGGATAGAAAAATGAGTGATTTTAAAGAAATACTGGATTCTTTTTCGATCATTGGTCTTTGAATGTAAAGAATTTGGAGATTTTTATTGATTGTACATTTATTTGTCATCCAAAACAGCTTTGTGCTCCTTTTTATTGGAGAATGTGAAACTCAATAACTCTGTAGAATTAATAAGGCACACATATTCACAAGTTCAGTAAAAATGCATTTTCAAACGTCTATTCAAATTCGAAGGCGTCTTCGCAATAAAAATGTTCACTATGTAAATGTCAATTAATGTACACGTCCTTGCTGTGGTATGGGTTATTATGATTTCAACACATATCAAAGAATTTATCATAAGAACAGAACATATGTCTATCAGAATGACAGGTCAACAATTTGTAATGTAATTTTGTAATAAATCAAACACAGTGGCACTCTGCTCACCTCTTTCCATTTTTGGAAATGCTCCCTTATATACACTTACTTCTATGTATGACATGAATGACCAATCGGAAGCTCAGAATGTCCCCTAGTATAAAGTCCAGCCATATAGAGACAAATAGAAAGAGCTCTAAATGGTAAACAGTTTTAAATAAAAATTATCAATAAAAACTCTTAACTGGTCCCACAAGGCTCAGTAATCCCCTCACTTGTGTAATTGTCCTATAAATACTTTGGTAACTCCTAATTTCTCTGTGTTTCTAGTTTATTGGATAAATATAATTTCAAGTACCATATGCACGACAATCACTAAAGATTATTTTCAGTACTTGCTGGATTAAAATTATCTTACTGTTTAATCATTAACTGCAATATATTCCATTTTTATAGAGATTTACTTCACTGAATTCCCCTAAAACTTACAACTAAAAATGTCATTCAGTCCAAATTTCCAAAAAAAAGTTTTCCAAGAATAATAATTATATTAATTTTAATACTTAAAAATTAAATTTCAGATAAAGATATGAAGGACTCTGAAGGTAACGAAATTAAAAATGATCTAATTTGATTTGAAGATTCAAAAGACAAAAGCTTTTAAAAACTTGGCGCATCAACAACCTGTAAGAATTTTTAACTTTAATTCAAAGATTAACAACGTTTTACCAGTAGTATATCAGCTACAACAGGCCAATTCATACACAAGAAGGTCTCTCCAAAAAAGATCAGGGCCTAATATAAATAAAAAAGGACAAATGGTTAAAACCCACGTCATGGGAAGCATTAACTGTTATAAGCTCAAATTTGCACAAAAAAAGTAATTATGATGGTGTTTATTTTTTTACATCATAAGCTTTTATATAAAAAAAAACTTTAATTTAATTTCTCAATAACTTTTATGTGACTTATTGTAACGACCATGGTCAAGCTCTAACCAACTATTTTCTTTAAATACATAAGCTTTAAACACTGTTATTCCATCATAGCTAACACCACT
>NW_013666902.1:43948-48664 GCF_000517525.1 Limulus polyphemus | reverse complement strand
GCTTACCCAGGATACAGAAGTATGTTACACACACACACATATACTAGTAATTTACAAAGCTTACCCAGGATACAGAAGTATGTTACACACACACACAATATACTAGTAATTTACAAAGCTTACCCAGGATACAGAAGTATGTTAATGTGGGCAACAGCAATACCCGCAAACACTAAAGGTACACTGCCTAAAACACCAAAGGCACAAACAATTGGATCAGCTCGAGCGCTGAATCGACGATAGTATTGTGAACTTGCCGAGCCCAGAATTACACCAGTTATTCCAGCTACACACGTAATTACTCCAAATATAAAATTGACCCTGAAAAAATTGGTTTATCATTAGGATAAAAACAACATTACACAAAGATTATGTTGCATGGTAGGGTATTATTAAAAGAAAACAAACAAACTGGAATAGTCACAGAAAAAACAAAACAAGCAAGAACTTTGCTATTTCCGAGAAACTAAAACAACGTGTCAAAAGAAGAAAGATATTTATTCATACACAAACGACGGAATTCAGTGTATACAACATTGATATAGACCAGATTTTAATATCAGTGAATCGAGGTGGTCATACCGGTTCTCCTTAAAATGAAAGCAGAAAGGATTAAAAACATTCAAAGAAGAAGTTTAAGAAGCACTAAAACATTGAGAAAGCTCATTAAAAATGTTTTTGTGACATTGTTTCTCAACAGTACGTATAAATCCTTGAAATATTGACATACGCATGAAATAACTAGTATTGTGGTTCATTAACGAAACAAAAAATTATCTTGGTATGTTACAATAGCACAGAGATAACAACAAACAATAATACACTTAAAAATGATAAAAATAATTAAACACTGTAAGAAACGAAGCCAACACAGAAGTGTCATGATAATGTGATACAGTTATAAAAGACTCAATCCTCAATCTTTGTGATGAAAATTACAAAAAATTTTAATTTTTTTTAAAGAACTTAACTTTTTCTATACAAAGTATAATTTATATACAGTGAAGACATTTTTGACATCAAGGTTTCTTCTTGGACAATCAAGTGAATTATTCCTACAATAAAAAGAATTATTGATCTGTACTTATTTTGTGGTTAAAATTTGTGGGAAAATCTAAACTTTTGAAGTTTACTATAGAAGTGACACTTCAACAGCATAACTTACTAATGTGGTACCAAAACAGTCTATCTAGAGACATATGGGTGAAAAAAAATAAACAAAAATACAGCAGAGAAAACATAATTTCATTACCTAACATAAGTTGTTACTTATGGTATCGTTTAATTCTAAGACTTCAATTTTTAGATGGAATACTGGAAATTACACATAGATGGAAAACTTTAGCTAAGAACAAATATTTTATTATTAATTTTAGATAACAGTTTTCATAGTTAGAAACTATCTGTCAACATTAAATCGTGAGACAAAATTATGGGTAAATGCTGACCACTGGATTCAATGCTCATATCTTTCTTTGTTTTATGAATAGTTGATTTTTTTGAAAGAGAGTAAGATTTACGTGTGAATCAATAAATCAAATAACACCAGTGAAAAGAAATTTATGGCTTTACTTGTACCTAACAATTTTTAACCCCACAGTTTACTGTTAGAAGTCCCTCTTCACTAAGTTTTGAGTGAGCACAAAACAAATATAAACCAATCACAGGCCACTAGAGTTGTAAAACATTTTATCCTCTTTCTTTGGATTATCTTGTATCCATCTCAAAAACGTAATTGAACTATTTTTTTTAGCAATAATTGGGTTGCATTAGTTGTCTATTTATCATAGCATAAAAAACAAATTATATTTCAAAAATATCATTATAATGTGAGAAAAGTAAACAAACACGAACATTTGGCATAAAATAAATAATGAGATTAAACTACCAATAAAATAAGATTATTTATGTATTCTTAAAAATATCGAGGTGTTACCCATTTGACTATTGTTATATCTGAATCCACTAGTCAAGCAGCTTGAATTTTTCAGCAGTGTGTATACAGTTAGGTTATTAAACTGGTATTACCCAGTTGATGTAGAAATCAAAGACAAATAGCCTAAAGAGTAATATCACTTTATAATCTTATAATTAAAATGTAACTGAAAACAGAATGAAATAAAAAGTTAATTATACTAAATACTCCTCTAGTTCACAAGATTTTAGGGTTTTTAAGGAGAATCTGTCGGTTGCTAAATGAGACATAGGTCTAGATTTTAAAAAGAACAACAGATTATTTCATAGATAAGCAATCTTGAAACAAGTTAAACTACACTGCGTTCCCATCAATTATTGGAATAAGATCTGCAAAGTAATTAAAAAGTGATAAAGTCTTCTTCCCATAATCTTGTTTTACTGGTTATACAGTGGTGTCACCGGCCGTATAGCAGTGTTACTGGTTATATGGTGGTGTCACCGGCCGTATAGCAGTGTTACTGGTTATATGGTGGTGTCACCGGCCGTATAGCAGTGTTACTGGTTATACAGTGGTGTCACTGGCCATATAGCAGTGTCACTGGTTATACGGTGGTGTCACCAGCCGTATAGCAGTGTTACTGGTTTTACAGTGGTGTCACTGGCCGTATAGCAGTGTTACTGGTTATAGGTGAACTAATAATAACAAACAACACTGAAATTGTTGAAAACATTATTTTTTTCTAATGCTAAACTTTTGACTGTATAAGCTGCAACAGTTGGATCATCAGTAGATGAATATTGAAGCTCAAAAATGTTTGTAGTGCTACATCAATTAATGGAAAAAATGAAATTGAACAAAGGCTGGTTACAGCAGTATCGAAACATTCATTAAAATAGAAGTTAAAAATTCCAATATACGCAAGATATATGAGCATATAAAAGTATGTATTTTTTGTTTGTAAAAAGTCATTAAAAGGCCTATTTATTTTGATATAACATATAAACTATTAAAACAACAAATTCTTTGGTTAATGAAGCATCAAGTAATCGTGCTTTTCACTCACATATTTTTATCGGCATCGTTTCCATTCACACTGATAGCATACGTCATGTAGGAAGGAGCCCACCAAGCTAAGGCACCAACAGCAAAAGCCACACAGGTGACACCTCCAGTTGACCACATAAAAGTACGACTGGAAAAAAAAAAATGTAGCAATATTGAGAAATAAAAAGACAGTCTCTAGGCTCGATCCATGTGAGATATAACTTATTTTGTAATAGTAGAAAAGTTAGTATGGACACCATCATCACGGAATATTTCAACTGTAATTGATCTGCGTTGAATGCAAACAACTTTATATTGAAAATCATATTTTGATGAAAATTCCTCACATTTTAGCCCTTCAATAATATGGTGTGACTCCAGGTATTTTATGAAGTGTTATGACATTAAACAAATGCTTTAAATCATAACTGGAGAATAACAAGAATTATAAGGTAACTAGCGTTATAAGCTTAATCAAGTTATGTTGTAACAAAGCTTAACCCTTTTCATATGGGTCACAGGTGAATGGCCATGTCATCTTGTTTGTTGACTCGCATTCAAAATTTTATTGAACTACTATTTAATGAGTTTATGTCAATAAGTTTAGTATCAAACTGTAGATTATAATTCAAATTTTTGAACTATATAATTGCTTAATTTGTTAATTTAAAAGTAAACATTAAAAAAACACAGATAAACATCGATTTTTGTGTGTCATGTGGTATGTTGAATGCAGCACTGGTTCAAATTTGATGTTTGTGAAGTCAAAATACTAAGTTTAAATTTGATACGAATTAAAAACTCAAATTACAGTTAGAGTATTAAATAAGAAGGTCTTATCTTTTCTATTTGCTACGATATTGCACACATAATAAATCAAACACAGTGGCACTCTGCTCACCTCTTTCCATTTTTGGAAACGCTCCTTTATATACACTTACTTCTATGTATGACATGAATAACCAATCGGAAGCTCAGAATGTCCTCTAGTGGTTTTCTCAGCCCATGTACCTAACAACATTTCTTTCTTTTGAACCAAGATTTCAATAAGGTAGGTTGTGTCTTTAGTCTGCTCGAAATTTCATATTTTTTTAGACCCAAATACAGCTTAGTTACTGAGGTTGATGAATTATAGTAGAATTCGATAGTATTGATGTAGTAATTTATGATTTTTTAGTTATCCAAAAGTATATATATAAAAAACCTAAAAAACATTGTTTCATATCCTCCAAGTGAAAAATTTTAAAAGCTTAGCAACCTATGTCAAGCAGCAACTGAGTACAAAGGTTGTAGCCAAAAGAGATAATTGTTTGCTTTACTTCTTTATTTACTATTCTATGTTTTAGGAAAATAACTTTAAGAACTTATTTCAAAATAGCAATAAGCTATATACATATATAATGTATAATAATTGAAATATGACTGTATTTTACAAAATACTAGTTGACTAAAACACAGCCAAGATAAGTTACTTTGTACAGACCAAAGGTCACCTCTATGTTACTTGATACAGTAACATGAGTGCAGATGAGCCACGTTGTTGTAACTTCTGTATTGTTAGCCAGGCACGGGTGAAAGGTCAATATAATAAAAATAATAAATATATATAAATGTATAATGTTATGAGATTTAAGCTATTTCATCTAAACATTTATGTTTTCGTGTTATAATTTGTGTTTATTCTAGAATGAATAAGTCATAATTTATGTTTATTTCCTAATTTTTTTATGGTGGTTGCGAGATCAGTCAAATTT
>NW_013666902.1:39092-43173 GCF_000517525.1 Limulus polyphemus | reverse complement strand
AGCTTTGTTACGACAAAGAAAACTGTGAGTAGAAGATTGATAAAGCTTTGTTATGACAAAGGAAACTGTGAGTAGAAGATTGATAAAGCTTCATTACGACAAAGGAAACTATGAGTAGAAGATTGATAAAGCTTCATTACGACAAAGGAAACTGTGAGTAGAAGATTGATAAAGCTTTGTTATGACAAAGGAAACTATGAGTAGAAGATTGATAAAGCTTCATTATGACAAAGGAAACTGTGAGTAAAAGATTGATAAAGCTTCGTTATGACAAAGAAAACTGTGAGTAGAATCTTAATAAAGCTTCATTACGACAAAGAAAACTGTGAGTAGAAGCTTAACCAATCTTTGTTACGACAAAGAAACTCGGATTGGAATGTCAAACTGTTTTGTTCTATTAATGAAGAAACTGCTTCAATACATGTTGTGATATATATATATATATATATCTATAATTTCATTACTGAGATAGGGAGAAAATCAGCATGGGCCACGTAAGGTACTGTACTTGTATATGACAGATAGATGTGCCAGTTTTGAATGTTGAAAGATAGTAAATGTCTTTATTTTTTTACACTTTATTTATTATTTGATAAGCATGTCCTGAATAAGCAACTAATGATATGCTTCATTAATATGAATCTTTGTACTTTAACGTAACAGGAGGTAAACACTGAATAAAACTTAGAAATTAAAAAAAAAAAAAGTGATCATACTTTCAGAGGTTATTTTCAGTAAACGTATATCTTATATATATATATATGTATTGCGAACCATGGTGTCTGTCCATGCATTCATCTGTCTCCCATTTGAATAGCTGCACATGCAGGCAAAGCTCAACATTCACTTTTGAAATGATGGAAGAATAGGCATGAATAATTCGGTGACGAGGAACCCACTTTGAGACTAATAATGGTTGGAGACGGCTTGAATGGGTAATGAAGAAAAATTTAATATAAATTTAACATAACATCAAATGTACAATGTTTCGACAAGGTTTTGTCATCATCAAAGTTTTTCTTCATTACCCATTCAAGCCATCTCCAACCATTATCAGGCATGACTAATGTTGATGCCAAATTTTATTTTGCAAGCAGGATATTCTATACTAAATTTTTAGGAATTAATCACACTATCATTCACATTTCAAAATGTGATGTAACTTAATGAATAAAAATTTGGATTTACCGCATGTTATTGTTGATGCCTTATAGTATTATTGAAATGCTCAACAATTTCTTTTTGCGGTGGGGGTATAAGAAGCGCAGAGCTTTGGCTCTGAGTGAAACCAAGAGTGCAGCATAATTAACCCTTTCAAAGTCCATGAAATAATTTAAATTAATAGATTAACTTCAACTTTCCTGAAAGCACTCAAGTTTTGGGTCTTATTTTAAGTCTATTACACTTTATATGTGATTCTTTGTGCTAACTCTTTCACCAAAATTCAACTTTTCCATTTACCACTTCCAATATACAATGAGAAGTTCATGGTATCAAAAGCTTAATTTAAGCTACTTCTTAGGTCTCCAGTTTACCTAAAACTCTACCTGACAAAAATTAAGTGAGCTGCTCAGTTCTTTTCAGATGTTAAGAGTTTTTGTTTAGAACTTTCACACTCCAAACGTTCTAGTTCAAATATGACACTACAGGGGAAGATGCTCTCACTTGGATATTATGCTTTGTACATCTTCTTTCAAATTTGTGTTTTTCAAAGGAGAACCTCCATCAGCCTGCCCTCTTGGTGGGTCGTGAAGTGTAGTAAACGTCAATATGACAGAAAGGAGACCAAGAACTGGAGTAACCTAATGAAGATGACAGAATATAACACAGAAAATTAGTACAAGTGAAATATGTATAAAGGCCTCTATTTAATAACACAATAAATAAAATTCTACAGTTTTTTAATCTTTTACATATAATTTGTATAATAAGCATTAGTAATTGACAATATATATACAAAAAGCACAGTCGTTGAATATACCTTTTATAAGTAGTTGACAAGTAGCACATTATACAGTAATTACAGATTAAATTCATTCTCAAACATCACACAAATAAGCTACAGGAGGATTTGTAAGAGCAAGTAGGCTTAGCTGACATAAGACATGTTGAGTACCTGCAGTAAATTCTGTTGGAACACTTTACCGATATTTTAAACTGATCAAAAGAAACTTGACAAATTTGCTATGGATTGATATCTTGCCGACAAAGGCTTAATTACTACAATTCTATCTTTTCACAAACGTATTACCTTAATTAATAATTTATGTCGCAAATAAGACAAAATGGTAGAAATAGTTTTTTTCAATGGACATGACCACATCATTATATATATATATTTATATAACAAATCACATGCTTATTGTGTTATCTAGACAAACTTTTCTTTTTGTTTTTATACATACATACACAAATAACTATAAATGACTGGCATAAAATAAGTTTGAATGTAAAAGTTTGGGTGATAAAAGAACCATACAATCTACAGCTTTTCCAGTTCTTACAGATGCTTAAATACTTGTGCAGAACACATTTACTAAACAAAAATTATCATAGGTGGTGGTACAAGATGATCTTAAATCACAGTAAATTTTCCATTAGTGTAAGTATCAATGGAAACAGCATAAAATATTCACCGTGGTGCTTTAAGGTGACCTTGAATTATAGTAAATTTTAGATTACTTTAAGCACCAACATCAAATGTTTCATTTCAACAACAGACTCCAGATGAGGTAGGACGTAATAGAAGTCAGTACAAAGGAAGTAGTGATATCATGTAATAAGCAAATAAGGTTTTAGGGTCATATGGTGGCTCCATCTATTGTCATGTTTTATAAGTGTAAATTCTATGTGTGTATGTGTGTGTGTATATATATATATATATATATACACACATAAAACACACAAACTAAAAACTCAGGAGTAACCTTGCTTCCTACAATGGTTTTATTATATTTTACTCCTAAAATACTGGTAATGACTAATTCTAACTTACCCTCAAGGCCCATTTCCAATTCCCAAATAGGTTAGCAACTTCAGATCCAACTATATAACCCAAACCACTGTTGAGGAAAAAAAAAATTCATAGAAATATGGAGAAAAAATATACATCTAATTATTACACACTGTGATGACACATGTAGGAAAAATATTCTATTAAAAACTGTTGGTCAATGGCTTCAGAAACATATATCTTATATACATCTGTGAGCTTTCATAGTTAATATTATCTGCATGCATCATTAATGAATAGGCTAAATTAAATTAGTATTTTCATAATACACAATTGTCTTCATTAAAAGATGGTCTAAAAGTCAGTAGATATATTTTATACTTCAGTATCTTATTGACTGTTTTCTTCTTTATTCTACTTAAGAAGAAAAGTCAGCTACTTGAAAGAGCTTGAGTTTTTAGTCTTTCTTTTTATTTTAATATATTGCACCTTTTATGTGGGATCCTGTGCTTTTTTTTTTTTTTATTATCAAAAACGATTTATGGAAGCTACAGCTGTTAGTTTTCTGTAAAATTATGGCTCGTCTTGAAACTCAAGGGATAATATTTTCTTCAAACAATGGAAGTCTAACAATCATAATCTTGGCTAAATGGAATTGTACAACTTACCTGCCAAAAGGAATGGCGAAGTAGAACAGGGCGAGCATTTTTGATCTCATTGAATGAAAAAATAGATCTGCAATAATAGTTGGTGCAATAGTGGAGTAACTAGCCTCGCCAGTTCCCACGAATGCTCGAAGAACCATGAAAACCCCAACATACTGGAATTAATATGTAAAATATACAACTGATCCTTTTTTAATAAGCAAGAAAAAATAAATGGTTCTTTACAAAATCATATTAAGTAAACAGTTAATTTATATTATTTATCATAAAAAAATGAAAATTTTACTGATGTTTCATCTTAATGGGGAAAAGAAATTTAATATTTCATTTTAACTCATTTTCTTTTTACAGAAATATGCTACATTTTTCAAGTATAAAATAATATCTCCTAAAATCATTTAAAAAAGGCAAAAAATAAACTGGATATTTATACATTAAACTAATATAAACTGGATAGTTATAC
>NW_013666902.1:28635-38132 GCF_000517525.1 Limulus polyphemus | reverse complement strand
ATACTAACTAACTCTACTTCAGTTTGTGCAGTAAAACCTTGAAACCTATCTATACTAACTCTACTTCAGTTTGTGCAGTAAAACCTTGAAACCTATTCATGCTAACTCTAATTCAGTTTGTGCAGTAAAACCTTGAAACCTATTTATACTTACTGCACAAACTGAAGTAGAGTTTGTCAGCCAGATGGGTGCCACTGTAATGTGTCAGCCAGATAGACACCACCGTAATGTGTTAGCTAGATGGATGCCACTGTAATGTGTCAGCCAGATGGGTGCACTGTAATGTGTCAGAATGTCAAGAAACTTGCTTGCACCAAGGTGGCAACTATGACCATCAACGAACACCAGCATTCTGAGACCAGTTCACTCACTAGCTGAGCTACAAGGGTTCAAGTTCCAACCAAACAACTCTAGTGTGTCTGTGACAATTCATAGACTTATTTTACAACACAGGTGTCACATATGAACTTGTTTCACACTAGGAACAGTTAAGTATTACCCCATGAATAATTACAAACAACTTAAGTGTTCAACAAGTATGGACTTTTTTTATAAAAAGAAATGTCTTAAAAGACTAGTTTGTATAGATAGGTTTCAAGGTTTTACTGCACAAACTGAAGTAGAGTTAGTTAGTATGAATAGGTTTCACTGCACAAACTGAAGTAGAGTTAGTATGAATAGGTTTCAAGGTTTCACTGCACAAACTGAAGTAGAGTTAGTAGTATAGATAGGTTTCAAGGTTTTACTGCACAAACTGAAGTAGAGTTAGTATAAGTAGGTTTCAAGGTTTCAGTGCACAAACTGAAGTAGGGTTAGTTAGTATAAATAGTTTCAAGGTTTTACTGCACAAGCTGAAGTAGAGTTAGTATAAGTAGGTTTCAAGGTTTTACTGCACAAACTGAAGTAGAGTTAGTTAGTATAAATAGTTTCAAGGTTTTACTGTAATGTGTCAGCCAGATAGACACCACCGTAATGTGTCAGCCAGATGGATACCACTCTAATCGTAATGTGTTAGCCAGATAGACACCACTGTAATGTGTCAGCCAGATGGGTGCCCTAGAGAAAGAAAGGGTATGAGCGTTGTATGCTTAGGTTTTCAAATAATGTTTGATAAGGTGCCTCAAAAGATTGGTTAAGAAAATCACTTTGATATGAGTTGGAGAAAGACCAGTTAGTTGGATAGGAGAAATCTGCCCTGACTGCAGAGCTTGAACCCAGTAAGTTCGATATACTGATGCTCTTACCAACCGAGCCACCACAACTGAAGTCTTCACATACACACAAATACTCTATGTGCACCTTCAAGCTGGAAACACCATCACATACATACACGAACAACACACTAGCCCAAACACTGAGCCAAGTATCTACAAAGGTGGGACTGCTGAGCTCAGCTGTGTGTCAGCCAGATGAATGCCACTGTAATGTGTCAGCCAGATAGACACCACCGTAATGTGTCAGCCAGATGAGTGTCACCGTAATGTGTCAGCCAGATGGATGTAATGGGGAGATTGGAAATAGGGAGTTTGGAGCATAAGGAGTTAATACTTTTAAAATCTATCAGATTTAAAAATAGACTTAAGATAACCTTTGTTGCTGTTGTAATGTGAGGGTTATTAGGAACAATGGAATATTGTTAGACTTTAAATGAGATGAAAGACTATGATACAATGGGAATTTTGAAGTTACAGGTTATGACTTACTTAATAGTGATAGACTTTTTCAAGGGGTATTGATGTTGCTTTTTATATAAGTGACGATAAATTGTAGTTTGTTGGGATTGAAGACAGAAATAAAGCAGTCAATCTACACGGGTTATGGTCGAGGGTTTCAATGGTAGAAAGCTTGTAATTTACAATTGTTATAGACTAATCTGCTCAAAGGATGTGGTCAGTGAAAAATTGTATAATAGATCAGGGCTGCTTTTAATAAGAGTACTGATGCAGCAATTGTGGGAAACTTTAATTTTATACACACTGATTGGGATTATGTGTAGTAAGTAGTGAAGGAGATTGACGATAGTTTTTTTTACCAAATGCCCATAGAGCCAACCAGCTGTATGCCATGTTTTACATTTATTGTTGATCATTAATGAGCTCATAGTTACAAAAGTTGATGTGGGAGAACGTTTCGGGAAGGATTAGGTGTGAAGTTTTGCTGTATGTTGAGGGAAAAAGAAAAAAATTGGTTCTTAATTTTCAGAAAGCCATTTTTGAGACCGTGAGACAAATTGAGATAAGGAGTTAAAAGGGTGATGTGGGACAGACCTGGAAAAACTTTAAAAAACAAATTGCTTTTATTTCAATATAGGTAGATTTGTAAATAGAGGATGAGTATTTCAAGGAAGATCAAATCTATTTATATTACTTATTATTTTATTATTATTTATGGTAATAGCTAGTCACATGAGATGTAACCTCATGGTCTACTCATTAAATAAAAAGCCGTTCTTGATTTTGAAAACAACTAAGTTCATGAGTTATAGTTAGAATTATTGCTTGGTACTGAGAAGTGGTTGAATTTTGGAACATTTTGTTATTCTCTTGTGAATTAGGTTTCTTCTTATGGTTCTTTTTCCTAATTCCTTTGATATTTATTGAAATTAATTACATTGAGATTTATATTGTATTGTTTTCTTAACATGTATACCTTGTCCTGGCCAGGCACAGGTTTACTAGTTGTTTATTGGAAGTGATAAAATTTGTATTTAGTTAAAGTTTCGTCTTGGATTTCTGTTTTTATATTTAATAAATTGTTTTTATTTAAGCATGGTTGTAGTGGTGTTTTGTTTGGTCTGTTACAAAGTTAGTGGGAAAAATACTACGAGTGTCTGATTAAAGAACGTTGAGAATGAGAAATCGTACAGTGAAATATAATATAAATGAAAGCCAACACGGATTCATTAAAGAAAAATCTTAACCTACTAATCTTTTTTTTTTTTCTTCTCGAGGATTTTACTTAACCCCAGCTATCCTACAAATTTATCACCAATTTCCAAAGCTTCCTCACTACTCAAGAATAAAGTGTCATTAATGAATATCTTTAGAACTTCCCCAAAAAATAACTAGTACCTAACCTGGTTAATTGGAGCTCATTTTCTAGCCTATAAATCATTTTTACTCTAAAAATTATCCCACGGATTCAACCAGCCCACACATTGCTCCGAGCACATCCCTGATAATCTTTCCCACATGTTGCTCTGAGCATATCCCTGATAATCTTTCATTTATGCCTTAGATCCTGCTAAGAAATTAATTCCCAAGTCGAGCCTAAATGGGCACTTGCAAAAGGCCATGAGTTTATTTCTATCCCTAAACCTATGAAACATTTTTATATTTTTTGAGCAGCTCTTCCAATTTACAATCTTCAACATCATTTGCTCCTACATGCACTACACAAAGAGACTATTCCTTGCAACTGAATTGTTAACAGGCTCTATAATTTCCTGTAATTTAAGCCCTGGCAAGAAAATTCTAGTCTGAGTCTCTGTATTTTTCCCTCTATTAATAACTTTACCATCACACTCAAACTCACCCCAGATGGTACAAATGAACCAAGAAGTGTAGTTAAGCTCCAGAACAAAACTCCACAGCCAATAATGAACTTTCGGTTGTACCTGTCTCCAAGGTAACCAAAGACTGGAGCCATAACCATGTAGCTAATAACAAAGATTGTCTGTAACAGACCTGCCTCGGAATTATCTAACTCATAATATTCTTTGATATCTGTCAAAACTCCTGGAAATCAAAATAGGAAGGAAATCAATACTGTGAGCATATGCTACACATGTAAACATTTTGTGGTCAGCAATAATCATAAATACTTAGAGTATTTACAGACACATCGATTACAAGACAAAAAAATATGAGTAATCATTTTTATATACAAATCACTAGTTAGGCCTCACTTGAAATACTGGGCACAGTTTTCATTTTCTCATGTAAAAAAGGATATGGTTTTACTGAAAATGGTTTAGAGGAGGGTTATCTTACAGGCAGGAGAGGGAACTACAAGCCATGCAATTGTACAGGGTGAGTGGCAAGTTGAAGGATTTTAGATATACCTCGTCTCTGCTGTACTTGATCAACGGAATGGCAATGTTGGTTTCTTTATACAGTCCCAAATTTGTACCTTTCCTGCCACCTTTATGGAACCATCACAGTTCTATTATAGTGTCATGGCAATTCATCTAGGGATATACAGATGCCTTTTTCTTTTTACTTTGGTGTGGCTTGTTATTCAATAATCTTTCAGTCTGGTTATTTTTTTTTTCATGAAGGTGTGACCTTTGTTTAGTGCAGTTGTGATAAACAGGCATATGTTTTCTATCTGTTTTCATGAATATAGCAATCTTTTAAATTTTCGTTTAATTAGCTTCTATGCAGTTTTGGCATAAGCATGTGGTTCAAGCAAATGTTGAAGTTGTCTCTGTTCTTTCTAGCTGATGGTATCTACTCTGCCCGAGTGAATGTTGTTGTACATCCATGATAAAAGGGTCAGTGACTGCAACATCCTTTTCTGGCCAAATAGACGATGTATGTATGTTACAGCCAATGAATGCTGTGGGAGAATGGCTACTCATGTATTGATGCTATTACAACACAAACAATGGGAGTTTCTGTAATAGTTCTACTTGGTTTTCATCATGTTTGATTAGACAGAGATCTTTCCGGGGAGAAAGCTGCCAATTCAAGCAATTATCTATTAGAGGCAACTGTCTGCTTGTCCACAAACACGTTTTTTTTTGCTTTATGCCATGATAAAAACCGTTTTACACTTAATATTTATGTATCCAGTTTGTTTATTTCGCACTGCTTAAAACTAAAACTTAGTTCAAGTTTTCAAATTCAGATTACTTTAAAATTTCCAATTCAATCCTGTTTTTAAATGGACTTATCTAATATTTTGCGAGGAAACCAGTTCACCTGAGAATACCACAAAATTTTGCTATTCTCAAGAATATTCATGATGTAGTGAACTATATTTCTTTGTCTTCTATTAATGAAGGCGAAACTGATGTCTACCATCTCAAAAACACTTCACATATTAAAAACTATAAACAAGATGGAACTTGTGACTACCATCTCAAAAACACTTCACGCATTAAAAACTATAAATAAGGTGGAACTTATGACTACCATCTCAAAAACACTTCATGTATTAAAAACTATAAATAAGGTGAAACTTATGTCTACCATCTCAAAAACACTTCAGGTATTAAAAACTATAAATGGATTAGAAATAAATGTAACTACCCAAGAGATGACAGTGACATCTGGAGATAAACTGTTTATCATGCGATTGTTATTGGAAAATGTTGAGTGGTATTTATTCATTTTGACAACTTATTTTTGTACTAAATTTTTTTCTTCATCTTCTAGCTTACTGAAATTCTGTGTTAGTTATGTTAACAGTTGGTATTTATCAAAACGTACTGTACATTGTGTAGTGATCTAGTCTATAATCACAATGTTATTACATATCTCGTAAAAGAAGAAATGTTATGGTGAGCATCATTGTCCAGTTTCTCTGACAGTTTCTGATCTGTTATAGAGTTTGTATTTATTCATGTTCTAAGATTGTAAATCTAGCTTATATACATGTTTTGGTCTACTTCAACTTGATGAAAAACTCTCAGATACAATTTAAAAATTGAAGAGTGTACTAGATAGATTTCAGTTGGAATGGACCACGTCTCTGATATTTTATCCTCTCATACTTCGGAAGATTCTGGTATTGAAGAAGCCACCAACTCTGAATAAGCTAGAGAGAGAGAAATTTTTTAATCAGGACTCCTTGCAGGGATCTGATTTGTCTAATGCTTTTTGTTTGCAGATCTAGGTTGAAGTTTTGACTAACACTTTAGTTAATTTATCAACTTTTCCTCACTTCTTGGATGAAGTAGTTTTGTCTCAATTATTTCCAACATGCTATCATGTTCAATTATCTCCTCCATCTAGCCATGGTGGTGGTTATTATCTTTGCCCTTGTTTTCCTCCATGACGATAGCTATCATCTTTACCTTCCTCCTCCTCCTCCATCGAGTCATGATGATGACGACTATAATTTTCATACTTATGTACGTCCATAAATTACTACAGATTGGTCCCATCATCACTGGACTCACCCTTTTTATTCTAACAGATCAGATGTATAGCTGAGAACAAACAGTTTTTCTTGGTGTAGAGAACAGGTGATGAACCAACCGAGCATCACTTGTTATTTAAGATGTGGGCATCTGTTGGCAAATAATTCTCCACACATAACCACTCACTACTTACCTTATGAACAATTTCCTCTACAAAGTCCTAAACCACTAGTACAAGTCAAACTACGTTTTCATAACTCAACAATTAGTCATATGACAGCAGCTGATGTTGATCTGAATCATGTACCATGTGTTTATTGTTGATTTGTTCCTTACAGAGTGGTATGTAAAGTTTTGTAAACATGCACATGATATTCACACAAACTGAACTGAACTAGAGAAATATAAAGAAAAGAATAATGGAAGTTGGGCAGCTAGCTGTTTGCATAACTCTGTACATGCTATATTAGGTACTATAAAAGCACCTATTATCAATTAATAGTATTAGTATGCTGGTTATGATGTATTATTGTAAAATATTGTTTCTGCCATTCATCACATACATTATTTGTCCAATGTATGTGAATTGTGTCTTGTATTATATATAATGTTTAAATAAACAGTTATTGAGTTGAGGATAAAGTAGACATGTCAGTGTCACGTGCATTTTGGGTTCTTGGTGATATTTAGTAGCTTCCCACATAACTATGAAAGTACAGGGTCTTTAAACTATGTTATATTGAATTTAATTATAACAACCATTGGAAACATTTTCAAACTGTTGTGAAAATAATCATAAAATATATTTAAAAAATCCTTTTTTTGTCATGCAAAACATCAGTTTTTCATTTTATTTTTGAAGATATAAAAATAAACCTTTACCATGCTATATAATAAAAAAGATAAACTGATTCAACTTAAAATTTCAATTTGTAAAAAATATAAAATGAAGTACAAAAATTTAGTAATTTTGAATCATTACGTAGAAATTTGCCTTTGGTAGTTTCTAACTGATCATGTAAATATTTTAAGTGTTTTTATAACTAATTAATTCTAAAGAAACTGTATACAAATAACTATGCTGCTGGTTATAGTTTTAAAAGTTATAAAACACTGACGCTGTTTGCATAGAATAGTAAAAGCTGAAAAGTAAACTACTCACATGATTATTTTGTTCAAATTCTAGTTTATACAAAATGCAACTTTTGATACAATGTAATTTGTGGAAAATCAAGAAAAGCAGCCGTAATTTGGAAATAGCGTTAGTAATACTAGTACTACTACTATGTACAAATGACATTGACAGTTTAATTAATTTGTAAACTTTAGTTTAACTCTGCGCCTGAAATAAGTTGGTTTTGTCTTACCTGCAACTGTAAATCTATCCATATAATTTATGAGATTGACAAAAAATAAGATTCCTACACAAATGTAGGATCTCCTAGGGTATATTTTGTCTCTTGCAGGATGAATACTGGGACATCCCTCTAAATCAGAAAGTCTACGGGTGTTTGGAAGAGAACTAGCGACAGGTCTCACATCCACTGTCGCATCTCTCTCTGACGACTCTGAAAGTGAAAGCGCATGTTTTGGGAGATGTTCATAGGCTTCTGCGGTTCTTGAACTTCTTCTGATCATTTCACGCATACTTATTACATCTACTGTCTTTTCCATACTCTTCTAGAAAATTAAAAAAAAACAAAATGCATAAACCAACAACATGACAATTCTTTATGTGTAAAGCTTTATGAGATTACCAAAAACATATTATTTTTTAAAAACAAACACGCCCCATTTAGACCTCCTGTAGGTTTAAGCGCTAGATCTTAAGCCTCTATGAAGGGCGATTTCTGAGCATGCGTAAAATTGTAAAATAATTTTATTTTTATTTTTCAAAATGGCGGTGTTACGAATGAAGAAATAACCAGTTGTTGTTACTTTATGTTAATGTGTTTTGAAATCTTTTCCACTATGGTCACACAAAAACCAGTGGAATGGGTCTCTGCCCTCATTATAAGATTCGAAGAACAGGTATGCAGTTTTATAGTTTTTCCATTTATCCGTCACCACATCCAATTTCAAATGCCAAACGACCGTAAAATGTTTTACTACTAGTACTACTACTCAGTTGAACTAGAATAACACTAGTAATAATATTATAATTTATAGTATTAGTAATGTAGTACAAGTAGTAGTAGACGTATCATTTACCGCTCCTCGATAATTTTGTCAATGAAAAGATTTGATCCTCCCTATCCTTTGATTTGTTTGTTTGTTTGTTTTTAATTATGCACAAAGCTACACAAGGGCTATCTGTGCTCTGCCCACCACGGGTATCGAAACCCGGATTCTAGCGTTGTAAGTCCGCAGACATACCGCTGTGCCACTGGGGACCTATCCTTTGATAGAAAATAGTGAAGGATTCTAAGTTAGGGTGCGATATGTACCAGGTTGAGTTATTTTTGAGAATTGTTGATTTGTCTTTCACTTTCAGGAAACTCAGAAAGACAGTAATCACTAAGTTAGTAAGTGAGTAAATCAGTATACTACACTTGCAAGGCTTGCTTGAAGAAAAGTTAGAAATAGCTTTGGGAATAGTGGTGCTGTTACAGTGTTAGAATTACAAAATACAAGCAGGAAAGGAAACGACAGGAAGTGGATAGAGTTAAAGTTTATTTTGGCTTTTGGGGGAGGTTGAGAAAGAGGGTGTAAATGTGCATTAGTAGTAGAACATGTTAGTATTAGAGACAAGTTCATTTAGCATTCACGATTCAGGTACTAACTATTGTCTCAAATATAACGTGTAATATAATGTTGACTGTTACTGCTAGCAGTGAGGAACAAGATTATTACTGTTAGGAGGTTTAAAACGTAAGGGACTCACACTAATATAAACTGGATATTTATACACTAAACTAGTATAAACTGGATATTTATATATTCATACATTCACTAATATAAACTGGATATTTATACATTAAATATCCAGTTTATATTAGTGAATGTATAACTATCCAGTTTATATTAGTTTAATGTATAAATATCTAGTTTATATTAGTGAATGTATAAATATCCAGTTTATATTAGTGAATGTATAAATATCCAGTTTATATTAGTTTAATGTATAAATATCCAGTTTATATTAGTTTAATGTATAAATATCCAGTTTATTTTAGTGAATGTATAAATATCCAGTTTATATTAGTGAATGTATAAATATCCAGTTTATATTAGTTTAATGTATAACTATCCAGTTTATATTTAGTGAATGTACAAGTATCCAGTTTACATTTAGTGAATGTATAAATATCCAGTTTACATTTAGTGAATGTACAAATATCCAGTTTATATTATTGAATGTATAAATATCCAGTTTATATTAGTGAATGTATAAATATCCAGTTTATAT
>NW_013666902.1:6428-27710 GCF_000517525.1 Limulus polyphemus | reverse complement strand
AACATTTTTTGTGTTTGAAGTTTTATTTGTTAGAAAATGAGATTGAAAATCAATTAAAATGACATGTGAGCCCTTGTATGCAACTTTAACCTGGGTAGTCTTTAGTGAGCATGTATTTTTCACTCAGTCCTGTGTACATGTAGCCTTATGCACAGAATAGAGAAAAAAAAAAAGGTTTTATATTACAAACATTACATCTACATGGAGTTGTGGTGATTTTCAAGAAACTTGTGAAGAAGGTAGATATTTATCATATGTCTGGTAAATTCTGTCAACAAAAAGCATCCTCATTATACAAGTTTAAAAGCTAAACTTACAACATTGTCTCTCTTCAAGGTTTCAGTTTTATTTCGGATTGAATTTTTTAGCTCTTAAAATATTCTGTCTTATATTTAGACAGTTACTCTCACTTTGAAGAATGAATCTTTTAATGTGTATCATTATTTTCAGCTTATTCCATAGGTGATAACTACTGTCATTACACAATGTACGTGTACATTCATAACCTTACCTATATAATGGCTTACCTTCAACCCTGGTTGACTTGTGAGACTGGTTGACATGTTTTTGGGTTGAAGACTTTTTCCCTGGTCTACCACCCAGTCAATAAGTTTTGGTAGTTAACATTAGATAACACCGTGAATGTTTTGTACTTTTCCACAAGAGTATCAGTGTAACTTTGGACTGTTGATTTCTTGGGTGACACATATATCTCTCTTTCTCTCATGATAATATTTGTTATCCATTATCTCTTTTAACATCTTAATTTTACTATCTCTCAGACTTAACTACATTTAGCTATTGTTCTTTGACTTTTATTTGGTGAAACTAATAAAAAATAAATTTGGTTAAATTGTTTTTGGTGTGTATTTCATATCTATACTTAGTCCTTATTTCTATTTATCTATTCAATAAAATATTAAAGGAATTCAAACTGCACACACCACAACATAAAGCAAACATTCTGCAAGTTTATAACTAACTGAAAAATAATTTTGTTAAAGAACAAGGCTACATTATCGTAGCCTTAACCTGTTAACTCTAATAATCAAGATTATCATAGCCTTAACGTGTTAACTCTAATAATCAAGATTATCATAGCCTTAACGTGTTAACTCTAATAATCAAGATTATCATAGCCTTAACGTGTTAACTCTAATAATCAAGATTATAATAGCCTTAACCCGTTAACTCTAATAATCAAGATTATCATAGCCTTAACCTGTTAACTCTAATAATCAAGATTATCATAGCCTTAACCCGTTAACTCTAATAATCAAGATTATATTTCTAACCTTTTTGTTCCTTTCACTTCTCAGCTTAATATATCATTACTTATGAAACAATACACAAATCTCTTCCGAATAGGATTATACCAAAGGTTGTAATTTTACACTTATGTATTAAAACTTGTAATCTTTGTCTGTTACTAAAACTTCCAAAAGTTTTTGTAACAAAAAATAAATATTATTGCAAGATTCAATAAACTTGCTTTACACTTTTTGCGTGTCCATGTAGGATATATTTTTGAAATTCGTGAAGCAAGTTGGTAACAAGAAAGTATATCTTGTTTCAGCTTCCTTGCAGAAGTGGACCTCAAACTACACATTCTCGTATCAATGTGGAACAGAACAAGGAGAGCCTAATTAACATCAGCAAGCACAAATTTTCCATGGTAATATCAGGCTTAACAAGAATCTTACACTCCGTTAATGAAATGGTAGGTGTGGATTTCATGAAGATTGTTTCAAAGATTTTTGAAAAGGATCTAGTTAATGCTCAATAGCTGCACTAACAATCTTATATCTAATCTAAACAGAGCAAAAACTGTGAGACTTTTGTTATTTTTAAATTTAGTGGCAATTAATATTCGTTAAAATTGGTCCAGCATTTTGGACTAACACAGTATGATATTTTCTGTTTTCAACAACGTTCAATAACTTGATCTTTCATATGTATTGTTTAAAAACCTCTAAAGTTATGGAAAATAAAAATTATTTTTGTTTTTTACAGCGCACACACGGTCAAATTCAACCAGAATTTGAAAACAACTTTTATGAATCCCAGTTGATTGTATTAGACACACTGGAAAAATGCTTGAGTTGGGTGAGTGTTAAACGTAAAGCAGTTTTTAATGCTTAATAATTAAATGAGAAAAAAAACTTATTTGTGTTTAAAATATTCTTTTACAATAATATTTGGTTTGTTTGGAAGTTTGTGCAAAGCTACACGAGGGCTGTCTGCGCTTATGATAACATAACTGTTTTATAGATATTTCGTATAAAATGTCTTTGAAGAACAGTTTTTGGTAGATATTCCAGATGGAGATGAACGGAGGAAATTTGTGTTCATCAACGAGATATTTTATACAGTTTATTTTTCAGCAATGATGACTTTTTCTGTTTTGAAAAGTTAAAACTTTTTCACGTAGTACGGATAACGTGTTCCAGAATCGGATAAAATGTAAGTTATGAATACTATGTTTAGGTTTATGTACAGACATTTGAACGTTTTCTCTTGACAATATTTTTATTTGTCTATTTTCTTTTTTTAACAAGATACGTATGGTATAACTTAATGGCTATTTTTTGGGAAGATTCTCATATTTTAGATTTCATGAAGAACCCAAACTCTGTATAAAGTACAATAACATAAGTTTTAGATGAAGTTGAGCCTCACTGTTATGTTAAGATGAAGGTGGAGCTACTGTACAGTTTTCTGATTGAAGTATGAACATTTGAATAAATACAATTTACCTAAACTAACGGGTGCCATTTAGGATTTGGTCCAGGTGTGGCCTAGTTGTTAGTGTGTGTGTGGCTGTGGATCTGAAGGTCCATGATTAATGCCCTCTTACTAGAATAACACAGAGAATATGTACTCCAGTTTAGAGCTGTGGGTTCATTGTGACAGTGAAGACCACCTCCAACTGTTTGATAAGAGTAGCCAATGAGTTGGTGGTGTTGACTAGCTGCTTACTCTTTAGTCTTATCAATTCCAAATTACTGACAGTTGACACAGATAGCCTTCTTTAGTTTGCACAAACATTAAAGACATTCAATCAGTCAAGCATTAGGATTTTAAGTGACAATATTTACCACGATATTTGTCAAATGTAATTGTCAATACATTTTTTTTTAGCCGCAGAATAGCAGCTCGTGGAATGACTCTTCAGTTGTTTTTTTTTTCAAGTACAAACTTTTAGCTCATAGATCCATCATCTCTTGACTGATTTGATCTAATTACAGCCATGGCTCTTGAGAATTCCCTCTTGTTTCCTTAGGGAACTTATGTGTTATAATTTATTTATATTTTAATCCTTTTCAAGCAACCCAAAGAAACAACAAGGTATGATGAAGCAATGAATGTGAAAGCACTGTTGAAAGAATTGTGTCAGGTAACAGTTTTATATTCAATTCTTGATTGCAAAATAATATCATAATTGCTAACTAATACAGATCATTAGATAAGTATAGTCGATTAGCTGTGAGCATCGATTACGTTGATAAGTGTCAAGTAGATTAATTGTTAAATTGGTTAACGGCGTGAAAGTAATCAACATTAGCGTTTCCTATCATTGTTATTTTCAATTATTTCAACTATCCAAGTAATTAGAATATTGCCATTATGATTCTTCATTATTATTTTCGATTAATTCAAGGTTATTCAGCTTAATTAATTCAAGGTTATTCAGTGTCACAACTCGTAACAATTATCACCTAATTGAAATTAATGTTTATGATTATCACTGTTTTAGTTTTTTCCAACTGTCCGAGTCTCGTGAGAATAATTGACTAGTTCAACGTAACCTATTAACAATGATTAACTGATTAGAAAAAATTTCACTAATCACCCAGCTTTACACAGGGCTGAATTAAGGACTTTAGGAGTTCGGGGCAAATTCTGTAGAACTTTACAAATAAGTCAAATACAGTTTTGTACTGTTTACTATCCACAGTTTGAGTAATACGTAAACACAAGTAATGAAAACAAGTACTTATAATAAATATAAATTAACAACAACTAATTTTTATAATAAAGTAATAACAACTAATATGTATAATAAATATAAAGTAGTGACAATGATTTTTGTTTTAATAGCCAAACAAATATTTATTAAATAAGAAGCTGTAAAAACGTGTTAATGAAAAATTACAAAATGTTTAAAATTGCCGTCATCAGAGTGACGTAATTGCAAATATATGTTTTTTGGTGAGACATCCAGTTTTGGGTTAATTTTTCTTGTACTGGGGCTTGGGGGAGCAGTTGCACCAATTCCCCTCCCCTCCCCCAAATCTTGGCTTGGCTCTACATATCACTCAGGATATAACAACTTTGAAAGTTAAAGGTTTGTAAACAGATTGATTAATTAACAACGTAGTTATCGACGACATTTGACAAGCTTGGCAACGTACGCGGCAAATACTCGGGAGCCTCAGTGTGAGTAACAGTGCAGGCTTAATATCTGCAATGCCAGTTAAGCCGAAGGCAGTTGTAATGTTTAATAATATTGAGTTCCTAATTTTTAGAAGTGGATAAAAAATTTTAAAAACAATTATTATTTCAGGTAAATTATTGTTATATAATTTGCAATAGAATTTAATAGAAAAACTATACTTTTAATTAAATAAAAATTTATTTTTGTGTTTAGTTTATTGACATGCCTAATGAGAATCTAATGGTTGTACATCTGAAAAACCTTGCTTCAAAAGTTCTCTTTGCCCTGAGCTTGAATAACTTTGGAGCTGTCTTCAGTAGGATATCTGCCAGGTGAGTGGACTATGGTAATTGTTTTGTCTTCTACCTGGTAAGTGGACTATGGTAATTGTTTTGTCTTTTACCAGGTAAGTGGACTATGGTAATCGTTTTATCCTCTGCCAGGTGAGTGGACTATGGTAATTGTTTTGTCCTCTACCAGGTGAGTGGACTATGGTAATTGTTTTGTTCTCTGCCAGGTGAGTGGACTATGGTAATTGTTTTGTCCTCTGCCAGGTAAGTGGACTATGGTAATTGTTTTGTTCTCTGCCAGGTGGTAGGTGATGGTAATCGTTTTATCCTCTACCAGGTAAGTGGACTATAGTAATTGTTTTGTTCTCTTATTCTCTGCCAGGTGAGTGGACTTTAGGTAATTGTTTTGACCTCTATCAGGTAAGTGGGCTATGGTAATTGTTTTGTCCTCTACCAGGTAAGTGGACTATGGTAATTGTTTTGTCCTCTACCAGGTAAGTGGACTATGGTAATTGTTTTGTCCTCTACCAGGTAAGTGGACTATGGTAATTGTTTTGTCCTCTGCCAGGTGAAGTGGACTATGGTAATTGTTTTGTCCTCTACCAGGTAAGTGGACTATGGTAATTGTTTTGTCCTCTACCAGGTAAGTGGACTATGGTAATTGTTTTGTTTTTTTGCCAGCTGAGTGGACTATGGTAATGATTTTTGCTGTAGTTTAGTCTTCATTAATTGAAATATTGAGACAGAAAACCAAAATTACCACAGAAATTATACAATGCAATTTATTACTACATAAATGAAACCTGATGTCCTTAGTCTTGACATAGCTAATTTATAATACAGCTTTAAGCTTGCTAATAAGTAACAGCACCAATTTATCAGTTAAGAGCTTTCATTCGTTGAGATTTTGACTCATTAGTTTAGTATCTTTCATGAAGGTGGTACATTCGTGACGTTCGAAAAAAACACATAGGTTCAAGAAGTCTTGATAGAAATTAATAAAAACCCTATAACTCGAATGCTTTCAAAAGGTGGACCTTTCGAAAGCACTCAGGTTATAGAGTCTTTATTCATTTCTTGAAGGTGTGTCTGTCAATTACAAATCTAAGTATTAATACAAAAGCTGATTAAAAATAACAAATATAAATAAATTTTTACCAAATTAAAATCCCAACAGAAACACCCCAGTCAAGGCCAACAAGCCTAATGAATATATTGAAGTTGCTGTATGTTGATTTTATGGTCTAATTACTTTTTTTAAAAGCTGGCTACTATCACTAATAAACGTTTTTAAACTTCCTTCCACTTCTAAACATCAAACTTTATGCTACTCTTCATAAGTGTATAGTATAATAAGGAATTATAAATAATTTTAAAATACAGTTACTGTAGTAATTGATATCCTTGATCAAGAGAAAACGATTCGAAGTGAATTTAAAAAAAAATCGTTTTTAGACTTGAAGAACTTTCGAAAACGAACGAAGAAAACCCTGACTTTATTGATATCGAACTAGTCCAACATATTAACGTGGATGTAGGAAAACTCGTTAAACTTCTGAATGGTAAGTGAGATAAACTTCTCACATCAGTAAATTAATTGTTATGTCATATTTTAGTCTCGTTGATCTAGTTGTAGCCAGAATGTAGTGTCGAGAAAACCCATGAAATGTTTAAAATTGTTCAGTTTATAAACATGTAAATGTGACGTTTAGTTGTTGTTTTTTCAGTAATATTTATGTTAGAGTGTTACAAAGTTTTTTCTGTAAAAGACAAGAGTTTTCATAACTTATAACAGCATTGTTCGGGGTTATTTAAAGATGAATGAAATATAGAGTGAATTGTGATTGTGGAGACATCGGATTATTAATAAAATATATATTGTTTTTTAGATACAATTTAAAATATAAATTTGGACATATCAATGGTTTTGTTAACATTGTTAATTGGTGGGTATTCTTTTGCATGACCTGGTCTGTAATATAATGATTGTAAAATGTGGTCTTTTCTGAGAGAAAAAAAAAAGTTATGTGTCATTAATAAACATTCATATATTCATCAAAGAAATAAACCAGAAGCTCAAGTATCTGAAGAAAAATGCTCATCATATCCTTATGGTCAGTTTGGAAAAGGTAGGTTTATTTAAATAATCCTTTTTGCGTTACATTTATTTTGTTAAAGTTTGTGATTCCAGAAGTTTGCATTCAACAATTATCTTTGCTGTCTTTGGACTAGCTCTCCTTATATATGTAGCATTATTTTGTGGGTTTTGTTTCAGTCATTCTTTCACAAATATTGAATATATACTAACTTCTTATCATCGTTTTAGACCTGTGATGCAGTAGAAATAGCTCGCCTAGTTGTTTAACACTTGTAATTGTTATCATTATCAATAAAGGAATATAGTGAAAGGATTTATAAACATTTGCGGTGCAATTGGTTTGAGATACATTATGTGCATCTTTACTTTCAGTCAAAGCAAGTTATCTGTTAGATCAAAACTAAGCATAAGTAATGGATGTAGGTAACTAAACAGACTTTTCTGACTCTTCAGAGCGCATATGTGTCCTTGAAAGTCCGTGAAATTGAGAATGGAATTTCAAGGGCTTGAAAGTGATTGAAAAGGGGCTTTTTGTTTTTGTAAAAGTACTTGAAAAGTATTATGATAGCAGAATATATTGAAATATCTAACTTTAATGCATGTTGCAGAGTTGAGCACAATAAAGAAAGCGTTTCTTTTCTTTTTAGTTTACATTCATATGTTGAACAAATAAATAGGAATTTTATAAAATTTCAGTGGAATCTGATTGATTTTGATGTAGGTTTTAGCTTCCAAAATGTGCTTGAAACTGTTCTGAGCAATTCTGTGTGAAACATGTCTCTTGTGTATAAAGATTAGAATGTGTTGTTCTTCCATTAACAGTATTTTCGGCTGTAAACCCAATAATAACTCAAGAGGCTTAGTTCACTGAGGAGATTTAGGTTTGTCCTTAGTCCATATATGAGATTTAGGTTAGTTCTAAGTCCATATATGAGATTAAGGTTAATCCTAAATCCATATATGAGATTTAGGTTAGTCCTAAATCTATATATGAGATTAAGGTTAATCCTAAATCCATATATTAAGATTTAGGTTAGTCCTAAGTCCATATATTAAGATTTATGTTAGCTCTAAATCCATATATGATATTTAGATTAGTCCTAAGTCCATATATAAGATTTATGTTAGTCCTAAACCTACATAAGAGATTTAGATTAGTCCTAAATCCATATACGAGATTTAGGTTAGTCTTAAATCGATATATGACACTTAGGTTAGTCCTAACTCCATATACCAGGTTAACAAAGCAAAAGAAGCTCTATAATAAAAGTATAATAATAGTAAGTAATAAAACTAGGTAAAAAAAACAAAACATTGTAATGAATTCGGTTAATGAAAATAACAATAAAGATATAGTGTACCTAACTTGTTTACTTTTTCAAATCTTTAGTTAATAAAATCTTTCTAAGGAGTGATGAGAACAGGAAAACTTTTTGAGTTTTTAGTAACGTAGATGGGGATTTGGTAGAGTAGATAAATCCAAGAAATGGCCATTATTGCTGTTAGTAGGTTAACCCTAACTCTGGTTAATATGTTTTTTTTGGGAGGGGGGGTTCCATTGAGAAATCTAAAAAACATTCTCGAAATTGTAAAGCACTTAATATTTTTTTTATCTGACTGTGATGTATGAACTTTTTATGAGACCACAGTTCTATGTAGGTCATTTGGAGCTGGATGGACACATATCCTCAAGAATTCATGGAACTCCAGAAAAAACCCAATGAAGAATTAGCAGGTTAGTTTAATCTGTTATTGAAGAAAATAACTTCAAGTTGAATGTAGACTTGTCTAATAATAAATAACACATGATCGTTTCTTTAGCTACTTTGTTTTCCAGAAGTTCAGTTTTGTGTCTTTTTTTTTTTCCTGGAGATAAGTATTTAGAATAATTTTAGTTTTGGAGTGAATCTAAAACAGTCAATTAAACTATTAATAATAAATCTAAACATTTCGCTGCAGATTGCTGTGATAGGCTCTTTGAACTACTTGACAGTTTTGCAGAAAGCAACAAGAAAAAAGCATCTGTTTGGCCTCTTCAGATAATGTTGCTGGTCTTATGTCCAGTGAGTATCTTTTACTTGTATGTTAAGATACATATTTCAGTTTCCATTAAAACGTTCGTGTGTAGAGAGATGTGATTCTTCTGTATTTATTTATTTTTATTATTTTATTTAATACATCTTATAACCTGTAGCTCGTAAGACCGGGAAATAATAATCTCGATCCGTGTTTGCTCCAGCCAAGTTTCTCGATCTCTCCTCACCTTTAACCTTTTACTCAATTGTTCATCACTAGGTTTCTTTTTTTCCTTTTCCTGTGTGCTTTGTGCAGTTCTTGGTTTCTGAAACAAATCTCGTTGGTAGGATTGCATCTTTTATAGACGTCTTGAGCTGTTTATATGATAGATCTGAGCTAGCTAGGTGTTATGGTAGCCCAAGATAGATCTGAGCCAGCTAGGTGTTATGGTAGCCTGATAACACCTAGCTAGCTCAGATCTATCTTGGGCTACCATAACACCTAGCTAGCTCAGATATATCTTGGGCTACCATAACACCTAGCTAGCTCAGATCTATCTTGGGCTACCATAACACCTAGCTAGCTCAGATATATCTTGGGCTACCATAACACTTAGCTAGCTCAGATCTATCTTGGGCTACCATAACACCTAGCTAGCTCAGATATATCTGGTAGCCCAAGATAGATCTGAGCTAGCTAGGTGTTATGGTAGCCCAAGATATAACACCTAGCTAGCTCAGATATATCTCAGGCTACCATAACACCTACTGACTCAGATATGGTAGCCTGAGATGTTCCACCTTTCAGATCCATACATTATGTTGTATGGTTTCCATTCAGTTTTGACTTGTGTATTGATGTAATGTGTGAGTGTAATTTTATACAGATTACCATTATGAAAGGCCTAATTTTGTTCTTTGGTTGACCATTGGCCAGGCTGAATGTTGAAGGGTGGAATTTTTCAAAACTGCTATAAACAATGGCATGGGAAATTCATGATAAAAAAAAGGTCTAGCTAACTTTTTCTTTTTTCAATAAAATACGCAAGTGGGTTGTTGAGGAAATATTACAGATACATGTTGTGTGTTTAACTGTGAATCATGTGAAGACATACATGTTGTGTGTTTAACTGTAAATCATGTGAAGACATACATATTGTGTGTTTAACTATGAATCATGTGAAGACATACATGTTGTGTGTTTAACTGTGAATCATGTGAAGACATACATGTTGTGTGTTTAACTATGACTCATGTGAAGAAATACATGTTGGTGTTTAACTGTGAATCATGTGAAGATGTGTGTTTAACTATGACTCATGTAAAGACATACATGTTGGTGTTTAACTGTGAATCATGTGAAGATGTGTGTTTAACTATGACTCATGTAAAGACATACATGTTGGTGTTTAACTGTGAATCATGTGAAGACGTGTGTTTAACTATGACTCATGAAAAGACATACATGTTGTGTGTTAAACTGTGAATCATGTGAAGACGTGTGTTTAACTATGACTCATGTAAAGACATACATGTTGGTGTTTAACTGTGAATCATGTGAAGACGTGCGTTTAACTATGACTCATGTAAAGACATACATGTTGGTGTTTAACTGTGAATCATGTGAAGGCGTGTGTTTAACTATGACTCATGAAAAGACATACATGTTGTGTGTTTAACTATGACTCATGAAAAGACATACATGTTGTGTGTTTAACTACGACTCATGTAAAGACATACATGTTGGTGTTTAACTATGATTCATGTAAAGACATTCATGTTGGTGTTTAACTGTGATTCATGTAAAGACATTCATGTTGTGTGTTTAACTATGACTCATGTAAAGACATACATGTTGGTGTTTAACTGTGACTCATGTAAAGACGTACATGTTGTGTGTTTAACTATGACTCATGTAAAGACATACATGTTGGTGTTTAACTATGACTCATGTAAAGACATACATGTTGGTGTTTAACTATGATTCATGTAAAGACATACATGTTGGTGTTTAACTATGACTCATGTAAAGACATACATGTTGGTGTTTAACTGTGATTCATGTAAAGACATTCATGTTGTGTGTTTAACTATGACTCATGTAAAGACATACATGTTGGTGTTTAACTATGATTCATGTAAAGACATACATGTTGTGTGTTTAACTACGACTCATGTAAAGACATTCATGTTGTGTGTTTAACTATGATTCATGTAAAGACATACATGTTGTGTGTTTAACTATGATTCATGTAAAGACATACATGTTGGTGTTTAACTGTGATTCATGTAAAGACATTCATGTTGTGTGTTTAACTATGACTCATGTAAAGACATACATGTTGGTGTTTAACTGTGATTCATGTAAAGACATACATGTTGTGTGTTTAACTATGACTCATGTAAAGACGTACATGTTGTGTGTTTAACTATGACTCATGTAAAGACATTGGTCATTCACTTGAATTATGTTATACAATTATTTGCTCTAAATAACTCAAATAGTAATTTGTATATTTGGACTCTAATGAAAATGTTCTGTTTTGTGTAGTTTATACTGTTAAATAACTTTCTTACGTAAATATTTTTAAGTTTATAACCATTATAAATTTATTATTTTTTTCTTCAAAGAAAATTTTAGAGGAAATTGTCAATGCTGATTCAGGAGCTCCTTGCTCACCTAGACATTTCAGAAAGGTGAGAGCTACTTTTTATTACCTTTATAAGATGCTAGGCCTAGATGTACACTACTTTGTATCATATTGGTTTATTTAATGTTTTTTACCATCAGACCGTGTAATCTCTTGGCTTTATTGTATTCTTTGAATTAGTAAGGTTCTTCTTGGGGGTATGGGCTGGCTCTGTATAGAGCATCTGATTTTTGGATTGGCAAGCTAGGTTCGAATGTTCCCTGTGTTTTAAAGTAACAATAAATACCTTAACATGGACGGTGAGTGTTACGGTGTTACTAACTGACTGCATTTTCCCTGGGGTCAGTAGTTCAAAATTAGGGATAGCAATAGATAACCTTAGTAACTTTACCATAAATACAAATAAAATATTTGAAGCATTGTAAGTCACATCAAACTCTAGCCTAAAAGGAGAAACATGTACGCTTTGTAGTTCAAAATACAATATGAAATTGTAGCATTTGTGAATCTTGAGTTTTACTTTCAGTAAAAGCAGTAATAAAAAAAACTTATGTACTCAACTCAGATACAGTAATTTAGTTTATGAGTTGCTGTTCGTATGTCCTCATGGTGGGTCAGTTGTAAGTTTACAGACTTACAGTACTAAAATCTGTGGTTCTATTCCCTGTGGTGGACAGAGTGCAGATAGCCAATTTTGTAGTTTTTGCACTAAAACAAACAAACAAACAAAAATATTTCAGACATACTTTTATTTTGTACAAATAGCCAATGAAACTCAACAGTTTTTGAAGATAAATTTTCAAGTTTTAGAATTATATCAAACAACTTAGGTTGAATTTTGTTCTCTACAAAATAAAAGGCAACATCTGTGAACGATAAGTGTTATTTTTTGGAAAATTCTATTAATGTATTAAGAAGTATTAGTATAATAAGGAAAAACTCAAATAATAAGTAATTGCAAACAATGGAACAATAAGTATAGATTCAAATCTTGCACTTCACTTACGCTGACTGAAAACTGAAAAAAATTATAAATGATGTTAAGTAATTTAAACATTAAAATGTTTCAATGAAACATTCTACGGCTTATAATTAATACCAGCATGAGAAAAAAAAATTGAAGCAATGTATTTATATTTTGGTTGGTTCAAAAAAAAAAGATTAATGTGCCTTTTGGAGATACAGGAATGGATTATGTCTGAATGTCGGGTACACTCCAGGGGGGATTCTAAGACCCCCACTTTATTAATTTACTACTGAATGTCGGGTATGCTACAGGGGGGATTCAAAGACCCCCACTTTATTAATTTACTACTGAATGTCGGGTGTGCTACAGGGGGGATTCTAAGACCCCACTTTATTAATTTACTACTGAATGTCGGGTATGCTACAAGGGGGATTCGAAGACCCCCCCCACTTTATTAATTTACTAATTTTTATGAGTTTCACAGTCATTTACATTTTCCTTCTTTCATACTGCCAGTAAAGGATACGTACACAGAAAATCTTGCTCCCCAGTCATTGAAAACATGCTTGCCCTTTCAGCTATTGGGGAATCATCATGTGATGGTCAATCCCACTATCTGATTTAGTGTAGCTCAAGAGTTGTCAGTGGGTGGTGTTGATTGGCTGTCTTCTCTCTAATGTATCTCTTCTAAATTAGTGACGGCTAGCGCAGATAGCCCATGAGTATCTTTGCACGAAATTCAACAAACAAACCAACCCAGCCATCCTCATGTAGGCAACAAAAATAGATGCTACACCTTGTGCAGGTACCTTTGGTATTTGGTGCTACATATTTCAGAGCTATGGACACAAACCTAACAAGGTGATTGAACAGTTTAAGAAGTTATACAATTCGTCCAATACGCGTAGACACTTATCATTGATATCTGAATGGAAGTATGTAAGGAAGCATCTCTAAAAGTTTACACAATCCATTTAACAAACAGTATTTTCCACAACTCTCTATCAGGTGCGAATTTTCAGGGAACGTTTTCTATTACTGTCTGTTTATCTTAAGCTCGTGTAAAATGTAGCATGCACTTAGTTATAAAAAGTTGTCTAATTACAAAGTAAATGGTGAAGTGAATTTTATTTTTTTTAGTGCATACAGTAACTTAGATTACATTAGGCCAAAAAAAAAGATTCTTTTCAGCACTAAGTGAACTTAGTTAGGATTTATCACTTAATTTTTGGCAAAGTTGTGACACCTCTCTTTATAACAAGTAGATCCGTTTCAAGAGCATTTTAGACAGTGTAGACTTTGTAGAGTTTCCACTTTAATCGAGTGTAGCAATGTATCTGCCTGTATATTGAGGCCTTCTTCGGGCTCGACTGAAGGCTTCAGTATAGCAGCCGAAGTGTTGTTCCAGTCTATGAAGAGGCAGGAGAAGTCTGTTAAAAGATAAAACTCTTAACAAGTAGATCCGTTTCAAGAGCATTTTAGACAGTGTAGACTTTGTAGAGTTTCCACTTTAATCGAGTGTAGCAATGTATCTGCCTGTATATTGAGGCCTTCTTCGGGCTCGACTGAAGGCTTCAGTATAGCAGCCGAAGTGTCGTTCCAGTCTATGAAGAGGCAGGAGAAGTCTGTTAAAAGTTAAAACTCTTAACAAGTAGATCTATTTGGTACATTTAGTTTTTCTAGTAATTTCTATTTTCTCAGCGTCAGTTTGTTGAGAGCGTGAAGAAAGCCCTTGTCCCACATGCCACCAGCAAACAGTTAACAGAGGCAGCTGCCATGACTTGTGTGAAGCTGTGTAAATGTTCTACTTATATTAATATTCTTGACAGCAACAATGTGGTGTTTGCATTGGTTCAGTCAGTTATCAGTGACCTCAAGGTAAGAAGATAGTTGTTTGTTATTAACTTTATACGATTAACAGAGACTGTAATTCACATCGACATTCCTGGGTAAACATTTAAGAATTTAATTCATCAAAAGGTCAAGTAAAAAAAAAGGACATCATAATACCATTTCTACCTATCTATATATGTGTATGTCATTAAATAATAATCTAAGTATTAAGTTAATTTTAGTCCTTCACTAAATAACTAATTTTTGGTGAGTTTACCATCATTGTTCTTTAAGTTATTTTTTTTGTTCTAAATACCATTGAAAGTCTTTTAATCCATTGAATGTCTTGGGTCTATTGCTTGACCATACAGCTGTGAATATAAGTATAAATAAATATTATACTTGAAACTGTTGTTTACAGAATATAATGAAATTAATAAAAAAAAAATTATAATAAATTAAATGGCTGTTGTATGTTTAAACTGAATAACTATTCAATCATACTCTTATTTATTTTCCCGTGATTAAACTTAACAAACAAAAGTAAATTTATTTGAAAAAAAACGTGAACACCCATGTAAAAGCCTATACTACTGCAAATGACGGAAATTGCCATAATTACTTGAATCCAAACTTTTGTGAAACTTGCTTATGCTTAATTAACTTAATAAGCAACAGAATAACTTACTGTCAGTGTTTTGGTGGCTGTAACACGAATAAAGTTTATTGTCAATAAATATGAATTTTTTAATCGTAGTTCATCAACAGATCCATAATAATGACTTTTATTTTATTTTTAGTTTCTTCTTTTCAACCCCAGTAAGCCATTTTCTCGCAGTCAGTCATCTTTAAACCAGGATATAGACTTGATGATCGATTGCTTTGTCTCCTGTTTTCGCATCAACCCTCACAACAATGAAGCTCTTAAAGTTTGTCTCAACCCAAATTTCCCTTCTACCTATCATTTTGTTCTTGTGTGTTCTCTTTACCGTATCATAACTCAACCCCGCCTCACCTGGTGGCCAAAAATCGATATTGTCTATAACAAAGCTCCAGATCTTCGTTGCATGTTCAATGACACTGTCACAAAAGTCACCCAGGGTTGCGTTAGTCACAACCCTTTACGTATGATTCAGGTTGGTATTTATGGGTTTGAATTTCATCAGAATATTATCTTTTTTTTTGTTGTAATTGTAGGTGAAAGAAATGTTGATTGAACAATCAATTTAAAACAAACCTCTTACAATATAAATACATCAGGATCAATTTTAACATTCTCTTCAATGCTATTATCTGTCATTTTGTAGCATAATGTTTTATAATACGAATTTCTTATCCAGTCATTTGTTTGGTTTAGTCTCTTGTGTTGATTCTTTTCGTGAACTCTGCAAACAAACCGATTTATAAGCTAAAACCATTGTGTGTTTGTTTTTGATGGACACAATTTTGAATTAAAGCATTGTATCTCACTCAAAAGTTACATTTATGTATGTGTATAACTTGTACATGTGTGCTATGCCTAAAGATTAACTACTTGTCAACGTATTTTTCAATGACGTTGTCTGTATCAAAGAGTTGATTAGGGAGCATTGTTAGTTTAAAATGTTTGGTTGTGAAACTGGTTGTATGTTTGTAATAACTTGTATATGTATTCAACCTTCAGCTTTATTTTAGTTGTAAGTATAGATCTGGGGAGTTATTCATACTTTCACTTGGTGGATATAAAGAGGTTAAATATGTTATATCAAAAATCATTTCAGTGCATGTTGCAATATCCTGTCATGCTGTATTTGATACCATGCATCTTTAGCATAGATTCCATTTGCAGAAAGCACAGTATAAGACTGTCATGTCCAAAGCACACCACTCTTCCTGCATGTTTTCCATATTCCATTTAGTATATGAGGATTACAGTTTTTCAGTGCATGTTACAACAGTCCATTAATTTGATACTCAACCAAAACTTTATATTGGCTATGGTTGTCACAGGAGGTAGTGATTTACACTAATAACTATTGTTGTCTCATGTGTATCTTACATGGAAAGTGGATGATATATGGACTCCAAATTAACATCATGAAACAAAGGTTGTAACATGAAGGTTAAAGGAATTATTGTTTTAACTTTTTTTTACTGATTACATATTGTAGTGAATGTACACAGTTGATAAGGATGTAAGTTTTATCTGCTAATTGTTAACCCTAATCTGTGAGATTTTTGCTAATATAGTTCTTTAATTGCTTATATTTATGTGCAATATCAAATTTTAACTCATTGTGAATGTATTTGATGTTTCCAAAATCAAATTATATGCTTTCAGTACATTTGAATGATAGCAGTTTTAATATGATAATAATAAAAAAAAAGCTATGTTTAACTCGCAAACAATGTGTTTCCTCAATTCTGATTTGCTGTACAGAGCTCTAAGAGTGAGATATTTCCATAATTTTTGTACAGAGCCTCACACTGAAGGAGAAAGTCAGCACACTCAAATTCAAAGAGAAATCGTCCGAGGATTCACTGAGCTACAAGAACTTGTTACTTTGGATGGTGAGGTTGATTCGTGCAGCCCCTATGTTAATGTTGAATGTAGGTATTGTGTGAAATTTCTTGTTTTTTGTATTCGTTTAGCTTTATAGTTTCTAGAAGATATGGCAGAATGTCCTTTTTCCAGTAGCTGACTTTAACTTAGCTTTATCTTTTACAAGAACAAAAGAAAACATGCTGTGCTGTTTCCACACAAAACGGGTGAGACGTGCAACAGTTAAGTCACATTGTAATGATCTAATCTATTCACGTTGTACTGTGACCACTTGCCTTAATTCTAGTTGATCAGTTACAGTTTCCACACAAAATGGGTGAAATGTGCAACAGTTAAATCATACTGTAATAATCTGATCATGTTGTACTGTGACCACTTGCCTTAATTCTAGTTGATCAGTTACAGTTTCCACACAAAACGGGTGAAATGTGCAACAGTTAAATCATACTGTAATGATCTAATCTATTCACGTTGTACTGTGACCACTTGCTTTAATTCTGGTTGATCAGTTACAGTTTCCACACAAAACGGGTGAAATGTGCAACAGTTAAATCATACTGTAATAATCTAATCTATTCACGTTGTACTGTTCTAGTTGATCAGTTACAGTTTTTACATAAAAAGTATAAATTACATGATACCAATATTTTCTAAAATATTCGGTGTATTACAGTCTCGACTGTAATCACTTGACTGAATTACGATGACCAAGTTTTAATTTTATTTTGTAGTTACCCAAACATGTGAAAGGTGCATCTGATGTATGGAGAATACGTGTACCAAAAATACTTGAAGTTATAATTTTTACCTTAAATATCTTGGTACTATATGTTTTGATGAAACTGATGATAAAAATAAAATAGGCCTTAGAATATTAAACAAAATATGCTATTAAAAGAATGTTCATTAAACTGTTGTTCATTTGAGGCATGATGGTAAATGTCTTGAAATTCTCCCTTACCATTTCATTTTGGGACCTTAACTTATTTTAGAAGTAAGCTCACCAAGTGCTAGAAAGTTCAAATTACACCATTAACCCTAAAATGCCAGCATTAAATTTTCTTTCATTAACATCAGGTTGTATGGGGTCACAGTACCTCATACTGGTATTCTAGGGTTAACCTTGCATCACGTCTTTAATTTGTAGGTAATCCCACGTACTGCTGTTTGGTCTAAAATAGATAAACAAAGAATAAACTCTGATTGTCATGCCTATATGGTCAATTAAGTAATTATTTATTACAGATTTGTTTGTAGTAACTAATTAATAATTAGGCTTAAGTTATAGGATACTAACCATGACAGTGGTTGATATCTGATCACCACAGCCTTGTCGTTAAGTAATTAACGTAAATATAAACTCACACTATGAATCATGCTTATGAAAATATGACACAAGACAATTTAAAGTTGTTTGTTTAAAGTTGGGTTATAATCTTATGACTTGTGAAATTGTTAGACAGCAGTATGAAGGATGACTAGGCAACATAAATAGAGAAAAATGGAAAATATAACCTGTGCAAGCTATTGTAATGTTGGTACTTCATATTTCTGACTTTTTTTCTTGCTAGGATTTAATAAATTAATATTAACTTTTGATCAAATCAAGCTATCTACATAGACAATAACTAAAAATCAACCAAATCACCAGTCAATAATTGTTTTATTCTATTCACCCTACATATATATATCTTGAATTTTAACATTTCATGGACAGTTTTGATCTGATTTTAAGAGTCAATAATAAATCAGTAAGATTTAGAAATCACTTAATTTTCAAAATGTAATAGCCCATCATCATTTGATCTTACAAATATACGTATGAAGTACGCACCTGTATAACTTCAACATAAAACTTGCGTAGAATGTTGGCGAAATTTCCGACGCTTTTTGTAAATTAGGCCTAAATGAATTAATGTGTTTTCACTAATATATTCCTCTTACATTTTAAACGTTAGAATGCATTGTTTCATCTATGGAATACCCTCATTGTTAGCAATAGACACTTAAAAAAAAAAATGCCAATGTTGGTTTTTTTTTTTTACATTTCTGCAATGAAAAATTCCAGTTGCTTAAATATATAAAACGTAGCATTCAATATAATCTGACCAAGTGGTATAACATTTAAAATGTTTTTCTTTTAAAGTGACACATAGGTCAGGAGTTTTCTTGTAACTGAAGTTTAACTTCTGTAATGGTCAGTATTTGATCTTACGAAGTGTTCGTCAGAAA
Source organism: Limulus polyphemus (assembly GCF_000517525.1). NCBI lineage: Eukaryota > Metazoa > Arthropoda > Merostomata > Xiphosura > Limulidae > Limulus > Limulus polyphemus. The sequence continues at coordinate 8,644 of NW_013666902.1, read as the reverse complement.
GTGGAAAGAACTTCCAAGATGTTATATTAAGGCATTGTTATTCATGTATTTTATACAAGAATACTGAAGAAATAATTACATTGCGTGTATGTATATGTAGAGAGAACTGATTGAGTTAAAAAAATTGTGTTTCTTGCTTGATGAATCCAGATACCAGTTTCGTAAATGTGATCGATTTATACAGTTCTGAAATCTTGTTACTTTTTGTGCATACTTACCATAGATTCCCTTTCATTTTTCTCGTGTTTTTTTTTTAAGGGTTAAAGCTTTATATATGTAGTTTAGTGTGGAAATGTAATGGGTGTCATGTTTTTGATCTAATTTTGTTTTCAAACCAGAAAGTAACGTACTTCTCTACGTTTGGTCTGTTTAGGTTAATTTTTTTCTTTTGAATTCAGAGAATTGAAAAATACATAGTTTAGGTTTGGTTAACATTCACTAATTTATTACCAAATGATAAAAGTTGTACTGTTTTGTTTATTTATTAGAATCAAGGAAAAACAAGACACGAAATACAAAGCAGCACACAAGAACTCATCAACGGTCTTGTTGCTCTCGTCCACCAGACGTCTATGCCTGATGTCTCTCAGGAAGCCATGGAAGCTCTATTAATACTTCATCAACCAGATAACATTGAAATGTGGAACCCCGAAGCTCCTATTAATACATTTTGGGATGTAAGGTATAAATAATTGATGTTTTTGTCATCAATATTTCTAAATTTTGAGACTTTTGAACTACATGTGAAGGTTTTGATTTTTTTTTCACTGTATACATATATATATATATATAAACAGCTTTTAAACTATTGATTCCATTAATTGTTAACAAGCAATTGAATGAGCATATAAAACCATAATGAATTAAATATTGCATATATATACGAGTCTGTGTGTTTATTTAAATAAAAATATATAAATGTAATAACCCGATGTAATTGTTACTGCTGATAATAAATGTGATATATCATATTGTCTTAAACGTATGTGGGAGCTTGATGTAAAATAATCTGTATTTCGTGGACTTACCATTCAGAAAAAGAAAAATTATATATATATATATATGTGTGTGTTTGTTTATTTTTTTTCCATAAATGTAATAACCTGATAAGATTTTTATCGTAATAAACGATGTGATAAAACATCCTAAGTTGGAGAATGATGAAAAAACTGTTTTTGTGAATTTGCTCCTAACAAAAAAAAAAAAAGTACAAATGGTTAATTTTTATGATAACGTTTTTTTTGTTTTTAGTAAATATTTTTCAACACACACCTTATAAAAGATATTATAAAATACAATTTGTTAAACGGAGTAATTTGGGAAGTAAGCTTTGATGCGTAATCATATTAATCCACATCTGACTGGTGTCTTCTTTTGGACCGGTGAAATATGCTTATGAACAGAGTTATAAGTCACTTAGTATTATCCGATGATAAGTTGTTTAGTCGTGTCGATGTTTAATTTATTTTCTTATTGGATATCCTCCTCCTTCCTAGAAATAGTTTTTTTTATATTAAAGTTACAGTCAGGAAGGATAGGTAACCATGAAGATTATTGTTATTAGTTCAGAATTTAGTTTGGAAAAATACAGAGTTGTCAGTCACTAATATTTTAAAGTTTGATTTATATCACTGGAATTTAAAAAATAAACTAAAATAATGTGGAAGTTTAATATCATGGTATTTAATCATAATTTTTGTACATCCAAAGAATTTTTATGTAGAATTTTATCAGATCTTGCTAAATTAAATTGTTTTATCAACAATAATGGAAAGCTTTGTGTCTCCAGCTCCCAAGTCCTGTTTTCCATATCCCAGAAACTTATACAGCATCAGATAGTGAATTACTGTGAGTTGCTCAAGTGGTTACGGGAAATTCTCAAGTGTCGGAACGCATTTCTGTTAAGGAATAAAGATTACGCTAACTTGGGTAGCAATGTGGCAGTCTCTAGACAGGCACATATCAAACTGGAAGTAAGTTTCACTAGCTAGAAGTCAAATTACAAGTAAGTTTCAGGCTCATGTCAAACTGGAAGTAAGTTTCACTAGCTAGAAGTCAAATTACAAGTAAGTTTCAGGCTCATGTCAAACTGGAAGTAAGTTTCATGCTCATGTCATATTGGAAGTCAGTTTCAGACACATATCAAACTAGATTTAAGTTTGTTGATATTTAGTTCGTGATATTATATAGCAGTTTAGTTGATGAATTTTAATTTG
>NW_013666902.1:4275-5624 GCF_000517525.1 Limulus polyphemus | reverse complement strand
ACTGGAAGTAAGTATCACTAGCTAGAAGTCAAATTACAAGTAAGTTTCAGGCTCATGTCAAGCTAGAAGTCAAATTACAAGTAAGTTTCAGGCTCATGTCAAGCTAGAAGTCAAAAATTACAAGTAAGTTTCAGGCTCATGTCAAGCTAGAAGTCAAATTACAAGTAAGTTTCAGGCTCATGTTAAGCTAGAAGTAAGTTTCAGGCTCATGTCAAACTGGAAATAAGTTTCAGACACATATCAAACTAGATTTAAGTTTGTTGATTTTTAGTTCTTGATATTATATAGCAGTTTAGTTGATGAATTTTAATTTGAAAGTAAATTACTTACCAGTGAAGAAAGAAGGTAGTTACATTTGTGTCGTTTGAAAGAGATTCTGGTGTTCAAAATTCAAATTTAAAAAAAAAAATATGAAGTTCTTTTAATATTGTTGTTTAACAGGAGAAAGAATATTAGTGTGACATATAACCAAAGTCATATAATACATTAACATAAAGAAATACATATAAATACATATATAAAAAAGAAAAAAGGGATACACAAACATTTGATTTTAAAGTGTGGTTTTTTGCTCTACGGCCGTAAAAACCCACATGTGTAAAGTTAAGTTACTCGTCTAAATAGTACAAGTAATTATCTAGTGCTTCCAAGTTCATTTTCTATATTTTTTTGTAGTCCCACTTTAAAACCATACTATAAACTAGGTTTACTGTTTTTTTGGCTTGAGTAATGTTTGACGTATTATGTTCGTTCCTCGAGTTGTCTGTTTATTTTTGTTTGTAGGTGGTGTTTTTCATGTACCTGTGGAGCATTGAGATCGATGCCGTTCTTGTTACAATGTCCTGCTTTGTACTCTTGTGTGAGGAGACCGACATCCGTAGAGGTCAGGATGACTTATCTGTTACTTACCTCTTACCAAACTACTGTGTTTACCAAGAACTGGCTGCGGCGAGCACTGTTCTCACAACGGGTAAGTCACATGATCGGCAACAGGTATCACGCACATATCTTCCAGCGAGTTCTTATTGATCAACAAATTGAATTAGAATTTTTCTCAGTTATGTAAATTTCCTGTTTCTGAGCTACTGCGTTTGAACATTTAATGTATTCGACTCTTTCGCACGATGCTTCTGTAACCTGAGATTTCAAACAACCGAACTTAAAAACTAGTCAGACAAATCTTTTAATCGTAATATGAACAGAGGAATGGTTTTAGGGCTTTAGACAATAGAAGTTGATGTTATGAATGATGAGACTCTTCAGTAGTTGAAGATGCATTAGCTTTTAAATAATCTTAGTTTAATCACTGTATTTGAAATTTGCCCACCCCCCCAAAAAAAATTTTTTTT
>NW_013666902.1:0-3437 GCF_000517525.1 Limulus polyphemus | reverse complement strand
AAAGTAGTAAAGGTAATAAACTTGTAAATGTTTTTTTTTTTTTTCTCTAAGGGCGGGCAGCTTTACAGAAACGGATCATGGCGTTGCTTAGAAAAATTGAACATTGCACTCAAGGGTGTTCTCAGGTATGCTCGGCAAGAAACAGCTCATTTTGTTAATAAAAAAATATGTTCATAAACATCAATCAAGTTAACTTTCTGACCGACAATAAAAATTTAAATTGTAACCAGCAAGGAAGTATTTTTCACGTCTTGATAAAAAAGACAGAATTACTAAATCAATTTACATTAATTTTTTGAAAGTCAAAATTAGATACTGTTTAATAACTTTGTACGAAGTTTTGGGAGAAAGTCAGTTATTTTAATGTGAGAAAGAAAGAATACCAAGGGACACCTCTCTTGTCTGGAAAGGTTTAAGAATTTGAATTTATATATACATATCTTTTTTCAAACAGAAATCTTTGGTGTTTGTGTGACCACACAAAACTAAGCCAAGCAGTCAGGGGTTAAGTTCATTGTTTCTTTCAGGCCTGGGAAGACACGTTTCTGAACTGGGAAGTGGTCACGAAGCTGCTAATTAGTTATCCAAAGACAAAATTAGAAGAAGGCCAGATATGTGAAGGATTTCATCGTACTATTGGCAAGAGGAGAGCTTCCCATCAAAGCACGGAACATGATCTAGAGGTGAGTTGTGAAGATAGTTCATAGTTCAAATGCTGTGCAAGAAGTGGCCACCATTAATGGGAGACAGACAGACGCCATGGTTCGCAATGTATATAAGATAACTAATACCAGTCAAGAGGTAAAATATAAATAGTTTAAGTGTAAACCTGCAAAATGGGCTACACGTGCTGTGCTCATGAAGGGGATTGAACCTTGAATTTTGCCCCCAGACATACTGCTAAGTCAACAGGAGCCATATACTTTATGCTAAGTTTTATATAGACAAGGTAATATTTTATGTCAGTTTATAATAAACAACCATTATGGGTTAACCAAATGTGCATAACAAGATTATGTATCCATGTCTCACAGCATGTGTTTAGTAGCTTAACATTGCATTTTTGTTTTATGTTAGGACCAACTGAATGAATGGGCCAACATGACTGGCTTTTTATGCGCTTTGGGAGGGGTCTGCTTACAAAGGAAGCCATTGCCAAGACCTAGGTGAGTCAGCTCCACAATTGAATTTAAGTACACTGAATTATTCTTAATACTTTTGATTTGTACAGAGAACTGAGTATGTTATATTGAAATAAATTTGAATATGAAAATTATAAGTCGTGTGACAACCACAGCTGATATAAAGTCATGATGGAACAACATGTATCAGAATTACATTTGAACATTGTTTGGTGTTTCGTAGGTAGTTATTGCTTTTGGGAAAGGTTCTGAACAGCCCTTTTTGCCACAAAATATTCGTACACTCATATTAATCAATAAAGACTTGGATATCATTTATTCTGAATGGCAATGGAAAAGAAAAGAATATGGGGTATCTTGAGGAGCCAGGACCATCCAAAATTCGACCTGCAACAAGTCATATCCTAACTGTGGTTAGCAAAAGTGCAGCGTCTTATAAAAGATAAGAATTCATAAACACAGAGGTCACTGGCAAAAGCCATCCACTTGTCCCATGCAACAGTAACCAACATAATCAACAAGGATCTCTATCTGGAAAAAATTACAAGTCACTTGTACACGAGTTGCTTCCACAACATATCCTGAAAGGGAAAACCAACCATAGAAAACTGTACGAATGGTACGTAGCCAGGAAAAATGGCAGTACATTGTGATACTTAATAAAACATATGTGTACTTTGATAACTGTAACAAGTCTCATGATATTTTCTACTGGTCAGTGGGTGAAAAATATTTTCAGTTATGGTACACAGCATATCACATATTTTAGAAGTGATTCATGGTCATCGCTAGGTACTGCATCAGGGGTAAGTTAGGGATCAGGAGAGTGATTACAAGGGTCAATTCTACTACCAGCCCAGTGACTTCCAACTGTACCTCCTATTCAACTGTCACATACCTCAAACAGTTAGAGATTGAAATGGGTATTCATGCTATTCCATATGAAGACATATTTGACAAGTAACCAGACACAGCACCTATGGACTTCTGTATAATTGAAAATGTCATCCTGATACACTAGATGGATTATGGAAAGCCAACAAGGAGAAGGGGAATGGTGTGCTTTGGAAATGACAACCTTTTAATAATAACAAAAAAGACCTAAGTTGCAGGGCTATTGTTAAGATGCACTGTCATCAGATAAAGTAGGACCAGACATGATAACATTGAACAACATGGTGAGGCTCCAGAATCATGTTAATATAACATACTCAACCCCCTATATAAAGTTAGATAAGATATTGTTTTATATCTAAAATTAAACTCTAAAAAAAATTGTTACTCAATTTTTGATTAATAATTTTTTTTAGGCTTTTAATGTTATTAATTTTTAAATTTAATACTATTACGAAGAAGAGTTTTATACTTCTTTAAACAGATATGTAAGTTTAGAGAGTCTACCTTAAATGTTAATTGAATTATAAAAACCACAAAACCCGATATTTCACAGATAGTCAAGTTTGGTAAAGTTTGCAACGTGTTTGATGAAGAACGTACTCATATTTTGATAAAGCAGTATAAAGACAGTATGTAATGTGTCTAGTGAATTTGCTTATCTGTAACAATATAATTATATACATCATACAAAGTACTTTTGTACAGTTACAAGAATGAATTTATTATGGTAATTACAGTTCCCACATTTGATTGTTATTTCTATGCCTGATTTTTTCATTTATGTGTATATTTTAGAATGTTTTTGCCTTTATTACAGGTTGTATCTTTATTTAAAAATATAGGCAAAACAATTTTTACATTACACAATCAAATTTTAAAAAAAATTTTAAATGATTTTACGTGTTACAGTAGCCTCGGCTACCATCATCAGGAAGGTCCCAAAACATGTAGAGTAATGTTTAATTTTTTAAAACTTTTATCGTGTGATGTAAACATTGTTTTGCCTATATTTCTAAATAAAGTTTATTGCTCAATGTTGCCCTATTTATATTTTAGGCTGTATCTTATTTGTTGAAGTTATTGATGAATATATAATTTATATTGGTGTTATTATAATTGGTATTTGATGACCGATTTTTTTTTGTGGCTCAATTATTCACAAAAGTATTTTTGTTTTATTTGTCTTTGTGTTATAGTATATATCTTTTTTACCTGATGAGTGATGAGTGTTCTTTTATTTTTGATATTTTACTGTATGGTTTATTATATATTTTTTTTATCTGATGAGTGATGAGTGTTCTTTTATTTTTGATATTTTACTGTATGGTTTATTATACATTTTTTTTACCTGATGAGTGATGAGTGTTCTTTTATTTTTGATATTTTACTGTATGGTTT
>NW_013666901.1:311150-312700 GCF_000517525.1 Limulus polyphemus | reverse complement strand
TCGACCCTCAGATTGCGAGTCGAGCGCCCTAACCACCTGGCCATGCCGGGCCTCAGATACTTTACTGGCGAAACCATGGTCGTAAATTGATGATGTATTTGTGAAACGTACAACTGTCTTGTTTTTCCTCAATTCTCTAAAGTTAATATTTTTATTTTCGTTAATAATTAATATTAACGTAGAAAGTTTTCAAGCAACTTCTATAAAAGAAAAAAAAATCTATACAGAGCTTTATTTTGGTAGTCAGGTAAAGTCAAACTAAATCGTACGTCATAAGTACTGTTATATCAGAGTGAATCCAAACGTCCCTTTTATTGTTGAAAACCTATTGCACAGGTACATTAATGTAATAATTTGTCTTTATTTGTGTATTAAAAACTTCCTGTAAATTTACACTCAACAACGGTGAAATTAACAAACGTTTGAAATGCTGATTTATAAGCGACATACTTGTAATTACACTTGTTGATATTTGGACAAACCTGTTGTAAGCATAATATACAGGATTTCTACACTCGGCCATACAGCGTTTCTCCATTGTTTGTAGCAGATAACATGTACCGGGAAATTCAGTTGTGTTGCAGTGGAAGTTATCTAGTCAGTGTTGTATAACGTAATTATTTCCTTTTCCTATTCATCTTCGTGTTTATTCGATAAGGGCAACAATAACAGCGAAAAATTGTACGTGACACTAGCTTTTAACAATTCACTTACAAGTAAGAAAAATAAATATTATTACATTTCGCTAATAGATAAATTTTATGTAGAGTTATGCATGTGTGGAACACCCAAATATATTGATCATATTCATAATTTAAGAATAAGTTTGTTTGCAATTAAGCCCAAAGCTACACAATGGGTTACCTGTGCTCTGCCCACCACGGGTATCGAAACCCGGATTCTAGCGTTGTAAGTCCGCAGACATACCGCTGTGCCACTGGTGGGCTTAAGAATAAGTACGACAGCGCAAGGACGTGGCTACCAAATCAACAAGTTTGAACCATATTTTCCGTAAAAAAAACTAATTAGGATTTCCAATAATGAAAAAAATAATTTCAATGGCTGTACAGAAACTTTATAAAAAGGAAAAAAACAACAACTAAGTCTTTCTTTTTTATCATCTCTAATTAGTCGCCAGACCACGCAACCTGTCAGTTCGCATTGTTCTTAAAAAGCTCTGTGTACAATAGATACTTTACACCTTCCTTATTTTTGTACACTTACCTTATAGGACATGTCAGATTATCGTTAAAAATCCCAGTAAAGTTGCGTTGACAAAGTATAACATTGGTATGGGTACTAGCACGTATTGATTTTCGATCAGGAAGGTTTGACAATACCACTCAACAATGCTCTGATAACGTTTCGGTTCATTTACTATAGATCGCATAAAAAAAAAAAATCGAGTCAATTTCTACAGCTTGAAATTCTGATTGGAGGAGAATAAAATGTGAACAGTTGTGTGGTAAAAACAACACAAAAAAACCGTCCCACGTTTTTCACCATTGCAGCTCAAAAAACCATAGTATATCTATTAAAAACACAGTCAT
>NW_013666901.1:309015-310215 GCF_000517525.1 Limulus polyphemus | reverse complement strand
CATCAGGTACCTGTTATATTAAAGTTTTTCTTCATTACCCATTTAAGCCGTCTCCAGCCATTATTAAACACAAAAGGAAAATCCAAATATCCTTAAGGCCTGAAACTGATAGGTCCTATATACAAAATCCTTAACAGACTCGTACTTCTGTAGAACAAATTACAAAGTTTGAAGATAATAAATGTAATATTTACTTTCAAAAAGGGCACAAGTTAAAGTCAGCTAAAAGTCATTCTCTACAAATTATTATCGATTTATTTTGCAGCAACAAGGGTGTTGCATATATGCAGAGGTGGATTCAGAATTCATTGTGTCCTAGACACAAAAAGACATTTTCCCTCAAGCCTCTGTCCCATTAAATTCGATGACGAGGAACCCACTTTGAGACTAATAATGGCTGGAGACGGCTTGAATGGGTAATGAAGAAAAACTTTAATATAACAGGTACCTGATGATGACAAAATCTTGTCGAAGCGTTGTACATTTGTTGTTATATTAAAGTTTTTCTTCATTATCCATTCAAGCCGTCTCCAGCCATTATTCTGTCCTATTAAATTACAAACATGCAGTAAAATACATAAAGAATTAGGCCTGTATAATGTTTACACTATGTGTTATTAATAAATCAATTCATGTCACAAATGCACTATGATTAAATGAAACTGCTTAACAAAAATGATTGGAAAATAACTGTTTGCTTTCGAACAAATTTGAACGATTACACACACACACAGATTGCGTATACGTTTGTCTAATAGAAACTGCCTGTAATTTTCACAATATTTTAACGTTAATTGACATCAGTTCGTCCGGATAGAGTTAATATCATTCCTTCGAATTACACAATATTTTAACGTTAATTGACATCAGTTCGTCCGGATAGAGTTAATATCATTCCTTCGAATTACACAATATTTTAACGTTAATTGACATCAGTTCGTCCGGATAGAGTTAAAATCATTCCTTCGAATTACACAATATTTTAACGTTAATTGACATCAGTTCGTCCGGATAGAGTTAAAATCATTCCTTCGCATTATAATTTTTTCGTGAAAACTCACTTAGATAACATTTGTAAATGCTAATACTTTCATTACAAGGGGTTTTAGAGGAGCTCCTTGCCCCCCCCCCCCAGTGGTACAGCAGTATGTCTGCGGACTTACAACGCTACAATGCGGGTTTCGATACCCGTGGTGGGCA
>NW_013666901.1:307189-308016 GCF_000517525.1 Limulus polyphemus | reverse complement strand
TAACTTTTAAGTGTATGTTTTATTATACGAAAAATTCTAAACGGTCATAAATCTACAATATATTAACCTGGAAACATCAGTTTTTGGTTGATGTTGTTTTTATCAAAATAGACTACAGACATAATTATTATACGTGACAAGTGTCGTATTTCTGTTTATAATGTCTATACAGTTATTAGGTAAAACATTACTAAGCGTTGGTGCCTGGTATGGCCCGGTGGTTAGGGCACACGACTCGCAATCAACCTACAGTCCCACTATTCGTTGTTAAAAAGTAGCACAACAGTTGACGTTAGGCATAGTGTTGAATAAATTGTAAAGTTAATTTTAATTAATTATTTTTGCAACTGCTTTCTTTGGTGTTACATAAGCTATAATTATACTTTTCCCACATCGTGTTCGTGTTATATTTGTAGCATCATACTTCAAATTTCCTGAATTTGTGACCTATTCGAAGTTATGGCATCAACAAGTATTGACGCATCTCAAAAACTGCAGACTCTCTGGTTACAGGGGAAATGTGTACTATTTTTTATACACTCAGTTATGTAAACTTTCTAATCATGTGAGGAATTACAAATATAAATGTAGTAATCAATTTTCAATAAAAAATAACAAAATCAATGAATTAATTGATTGCAGTAAAACTTCATAAGGCCTAGGCAAAAATGTATTTGTAATAATTCAGACAACTCTGGCAAAAAAGGCCTCAACACTAAAATAACGTAACAGTTTAAGCCCTATAAACCATAGGCCTTACGGGAAGAAAATAAGCTATAAATATAGAAATACTTAATGAAAATAACTGGTTAGAACTTTGCAATAGC
>NW_013666901.1:302222-306218 GCF_000517525.1 Limulus polyphemus | reverse complement strand
CATGTTCCATCGCATTAAACGCAACAATAACATGTTCCATCGCATTAACTCTGTAACTCTGATTATGGGCCGTCAGTGTTTGTCGACAGTTGTTGAAATCCGAAATTACAGTCTCGACCTTTACAGCTCTACTTTTGCCTTTACTTCGTCATATCTACCTTTACCAGCTCTCAGAGAAAAATTTAAATTAAAACTAATATCCTAATACAGTTATTAGAAGGCCACTTTAGTTAAAAGTAATCCCTGAACACCAAAGTTCAGAAAAGTGCCGTTTCATTTAAAACTAAACACCTGCCACGAATATATATATATATATATATTTCGTTATGATCATGAGCACATGTGGCTGAACAAGTGCCATTCGGACGTTACACCTGTGCTCTACATAAACTATATATAGATAATACATTCTCACTCTCCCGTAACCATGGACACGTTGACAAATTCCCTAACCACTTAAACTCTCAACATCCTATTATCAAATTCTCATGTGAAATTGAAAATCAAAACAAACTTTCTTTCCTTGACGTTCAGGTTCAAAAACGAATTTAGCATCTTCGTTTACAGAAAGAAAACCTTTGCTGGTTTGTACACACGTTTTGAAATATTTCTGCTACAAGCATTCAAACTATACTTAGTCTTAACTCTCCTTCACAGGTCCTACTCAATCCGTTTGGAATACATTTTCATCCACAACGAAATAACTTTCCTTACACCTTAAGAACAAATAGATATCTTTCACCTTTATTTAAAAACTTAACATGTGACTTTCGTACTAAGAAAAGAACTTCACAAAATAATATCCAATCATGTTCCAAATTTCCTCTAACACTTGTTATTCCTTACCTTGGAAAACAAGTACTTATTGCAGTCATGTGTTAATCCTAAAAATATAAAATGCAACTTTTTTTAACTGTATCTGAACTCAAGGTTTAGTATTGTTTTAAATTCGAGGAAACCTCAATCGAAGTAACTGACTGACTGCTATACGTAATTAGGTATAATACACTAGATGTACTTCCACAAGAATACTATAGAATGTATAAATAATTTATAATGTTACAGTCACCTCGGCTAAATATCTAGCTTGTTATAGAATTAGGCTAAACAAATAATCAAATATAAACTAGATGTACTTCCACAATAATACTATGGAATGTATAAATAATTTATAATGTCACAGTCACCTCAGCTAAATAGCTAGCTTATTATAGAATTAGGCTAAATAAATAATCAAATATAAACTAGATGTACTTCCACAATAATACTATAGAATTTACAAATAATGTTACATTCACCCCAGCTAAATATCTAGCTTGTTACAGAATTAGGCTAAATAAATAATCAAATATAAACTAGACGTACTTCCACAATAATACTATAGAATGTACAAATAATTTATAATGTTACAGTCACCTCAGCTAAATATCTAGCTTGTTATAGAATTAGGCTAAATAAATAATCAAATATAAACTAGACGTACTTCCACAATAATACTATAGAATGTACAAATAATTTATAATGTTACAGTCACCTCAGCTAAATATCTAGCTTGTTATAGAATTAGGCTAAATAAATAATCAAAATACAAATTTCAAAATTAGCGTCCCTTATGTGACGTCATTCTAGCACCTACTGACTGACAGATAACACACTACTGTAAAGTGGGAAAGAAGTATAATGATAATTTTATTGTTGCAGTGGAAACAAAATATCGATACATCTTTTATAAACATTTCTTAAATTTGAAACTTAATTCGTCTATTCGTATTGTACAGTCCTGTAGTATTACATGTGTATGCAATTATAAATGTCACAATGTGTTGCATTATTGATATAGACAGATGCATTTGAGTCTGAAATTTCTATCTTCGTGTAGATGTTATTATTTTCGTCTGTTATCAACTACTTGTATATCATCTAAAAGGTTTCCTTGAAAACGAGACATGGGTCAGGTGTTATTGGTGTCCTTCTTAAAGTCAGCATATTTGCACGGTGTTCTTTACAAAGCATAGGAATTTCAAATCCCAATCAAATACAGTGCTTCGAGAATACTTTTGTCGTAAAAAGAACCGAAACAAAATTTCCTCTGCGTGCAATTACTCGGAATTAGCACCAATGCATTGAAAGTGTAGGCGATTATAATGTCAGGGAAACATACAATACAAGAAAATCTGACACTCAGAATAGCAGATTTTTCACGTTACGCATACATTTGTAAATGTCTTGACTTCTGGTGATGTCCTTTCGTCTTTTGACGAAAAAACACAAAACAAACAAAAACCACTATTCTATAAACCTTGTTTACTTCCCGTGCTTGTTTGATTCACGAGCACTTCTGTTTCGTTAATACTTCGTATATTGATTAGAACGTTTCCATGGCAACTTCTCAGTGTTCTCACAACAAAGCCACCATTTTCTTTAACAAAAAATGTTTCTTGTCGTTTATCTAAACAGCAGAAAGAAATTACATTTTTAAGCACAAAATATTTATTAATAAAAACACCAGTCAACGGGTTTCTTTTTGGGTATTCAAGACAGTTTATCGAGTTTTTATTTTACTTATTAATCATAAACTAGATAAGTTTTTAACAAATTTTGTCTATGACTTTTAAACGCAATGCAATCAATGTTAGGCTCTTCAGCAAATGGTAAAAATCGTTATTTTAACTTAAATTGTTTCAGAGTTATTAGTGTCACTCTGTACGTCTCAGCTTTTCACTCCAGAAATCTGGTGACCTTTAATAAGCTGGTTTAGTCAGTCTGTTCTTGTATGGCACATTTTACCAAAACGGAAATGGTCTATTTATTAACTGCCATGCTGCGGCAGTGATATATTTGATCAGCAATTCGGGTGATGCACTACAGGTACAAGGTTACTTTTTTTTACATGAGAGTGAACGTCAGTAGCGCTTGCTCCCCGAGAATACTACTACTGATGTTTTCTCGTATATAATATGCCATGTTTTTTTGTGTTTGTTTTTAGTCTGGAATAAGTAGATATATAACTTCAAGTTAGATAAAAATTATGTTATTAACCTCAATGAAGTTGAGTTAAAGTTGTGTAACTCTAACACTTACAACTTAAACTAGAACGTAGCATTCACATCTATTTGTATGAAGGTGTCACTCTTTACGCTTGTCATTAATGGATGGCCTGGCTTTTTAAAAATTTCGCGCAACACTAAACGAGAGCTAGCCTTCGCTAATTTAGGAGTGATAGACTAAAGGGAAGGCAGCTAGTCAACACCACCCACCGCCAACTCTTGGGCTACTCTTTTACCAAAGAATAGTGGGATTGACTACCACAATATAACGTCCCTACCGCTGAAAGGGCGACCATGTTTGTTGGGACGGGTATTCGAACCCGCGATCCTCAGATTGGGAGACGATCGCCTTAACCACCAGTCCATGCCAGGCTACATGGCCTGGTGTTTAGAACACTCGACTTGCAAACTGCGGGTTCGAATTTCAACACTCTACATGTTCGCCCTTTAAACCATGGGAACATTATAATGTAGGGGATCGGCTATCACAGTGTTAGTCAACAGACTAAAGGAATAAGTATTATGTGTGTGTGTTTAAACGCAAACACAAATTTACAGTTTTGATAAAATTTACAAAAAATATTTAGTTTCACTACGATGTTAAGTTTACATCATAATAAGTGCAATTTTTTTTTAAATGTAAGGGGGCAAATGCCCCCTTCCTGCGAGCGCCCATGATAATGTGACAGTCAATCCCACTTTTCGTAGGTAAAAGAGTTGGCGGTGGGTGGTGTTGACTATCTGCCTTTTCTTTAAATTAGGGATAGCTACGCAGATAACCTTCATGTGGCTTTGCGCGAAATTCAAAATCAAACAAACAATTATAGTTCAATTCAACTAATGATTGTTTTAGTGTGTAAAACTTGTTGTCCAGTCTATTTCGTCCCACTAGCGATACGTCTACGGCAGGGGTCACCAAACGTTTTTCACAGCGGGCCAGATAACTGAG
>NW_013666901.1:297503-301338 GCF_000517525.1 Limulus polyphemus | reverse complement strand
AGCTCATTTGTGGCACAGTGCAGCGGCGGGCCGGATGAACTGACCTCACGGGCCGTAGTTTGGTGAACCCTGGTCTACGGACTTATAACACTAAAAACCGGGTTTCTAGCTTTGCGCTTAACAACAAACAAATAGCCTATTTATTTATTTTTCACAGTAGAAGTCAGATTTTTTTTCACCATGGTACTAATCTTACACATAAGAAGTCCTGAACAATCTTTATCTATCAAATAAGATAACGAAACACTTTGTTTTGTAGCTTTGAAGGTATAATAAGTTATGATTTACTTATTTAGAGATAGGAGATTCTGGCATATCTACTCGGGCACTATATTGAAATGTTTTATTGGAATTATGGTTGAACAGAATTCACGTATTTAATGCTATTAAAAATTAAATCTTGATCAGTATTGTAATGTGGTTGAAATCCCGATATGTCAGATTCAATAATAGTCCGTAATTATATTTAATTAAATTGCACCCGATCTCTGTTGAAAATCTATTATTAGTGGAGAGAGTTTTATCATTTAGCCAGGTCAATACTGTGACTTCAATTATTTTTATATGTTTAGTCATAAAAGTCAAATGATTTTAAAACGTTGTCACCTTTTACAATAAATGCGCTCTTTCTGATATTTCGTTTGGTCATGTGGTCTGGATCTCTACCTCTCTTCTTGACTATTAATTTGGTTTTTGTTCTTGAGTGTTGGACGAAAACCACATTAATTTTTGAGGAGAATATGGTCCAGTATTTAGGAAAAAACCTGTTCTTACATCATGCACTTACTACATCTGCGTAGTAATAGTTAATTCGCACACACAAGTGACCCTTTTATGTCCATGAATGTGTAACGTCGATTTTTCCGATTTAAACTTCTTTTTTTTTTCCATTGTCAACATAAAGTTTTGTTCACATAAACAGTTCCATTGATAACATACAGCACTAATCCTATTTTCACATAAGAAAACCTTTTGAAAATAAAATTAACGCTATATATACCTACCAGTTTGTCCATTAGTAAGTGGCCATAGATTACATAAGGAGTTTACTAGATTTAATGTCGAGAGGCATTTAGGTCTATTATCATCATGCATGATAAACGCGCCCTACGTGCAGTGAAGATTTGGTTTGAATTTTGAGTAAAGCTACACGAGGGCTATCTGCGCTAGCTGTACCTAATTTAGCAGCTAATCAGCACCACCCACCGCCAAATTTTGGGCTACTCTTTTACCAACGAATAGTGGGATTGACCGCCACTTTATAACGCTACTACGGTTGAAAGGGCAAGCATGTTTGGTGGAATGGGGATTCGAACCCGCGATCCGTAGATTGCGAGTTGAGCGCCCTCACCACCTGGTCTACAGTAACGGATATACCAATTGTGTGTATTATATTTCCTTTATTTTGCACCTAAAATCGAAAGCACTTGACCCGAGAACTATACAAACCTGTAGTACAATTTAACCTCTAAAATTCGGATCGATTGGAAGTTTCCGAATTTTTGGAATAAACAAAACCTAAAAACTTCAAATAAACAGAAAATAATGAGTGCGGTATATAAATAAAGGATACTATAACTGAAAACGCATACAAAATAACAGGCAAAAGCATAACATCGCAAACGATAAGAAATTCGGACGATTCTTCAAGTTTTGGAATTAAGGTCCTGGGGCATCAAATCATCCGAATTTTAGAGGTTTGAAAATTTAGAGTTCCGAATTTCAGAAGTCATACTGTATAGAGAAAAGTAGGATTAGGTGAGAAGTGATTCCTAAATTTACAGATAAATGATGTATCATATTTGTGATTTTCAGGACTGTGGGAAATCATTACCAGTCTGACATCGGAAAAAAATAAAAGAGACAGATGTACCGACTACAAAAAAGTATGAAATATTCTTTTGCTGCTATCCTCATCACCAGTTTTGTGATTTCTGCGTGGAAGATTGCATTAGTGTTTTTCCAGAAAGACAAGTTACACAAAACAAAGAGTGCAGATACACAAACTGTAGAAGCCAACGAACACTCACAATTCTTCACTACCACGGCAGAGCCCGCATTTTTTCCTCAAGTAATAGCCGAAGTCACACCAAACGCGAAGTTGTACCCTAATGAAGACTCTCGTGTTGGTGCTTCCCCACTTAGGAGCTCTAATGTGAGCAACTCCTATCGTCCAACAAAACTTATTTTTTTAGCTACGCCATTCTTCGGCAGTTATTCACAAAAGCATTTCTTCGGTATGCAGTTAGGGAAGGCGAGTTTCGAACGGTATAAATGTCCCATTAGTGAATGCGTGGCGACAAATGATGTCAAGTTACTACAAACATCCTCTGCTTTACTGTTTCACGTCCGCGATATAGTTATAAATGCGTTCCCTACCTACCGTCACAGAGATCAGCGATGGATCCTGTACACAATGGAGCCTCCATGGTTGGAAGTAACAGATTTAGACAAATTTAACGGAGTCTTCAACTGGACCATGAGCTACCGGGAGGACTCGGATATCGTTGTCCGATATGGGTTTATCGGGAAGTCTCCTCTACCAAGGGCGGGTATTGGAAAAAACAACACTTCAGGAAAGTTTAATAGGGCAGCATGGTTCGTTACTAACTGCTGTTCAGAAGGCCGACGTGAAGTTTACGTCAAAGAGCTAATGAAGCATTATCCAGTTGACGTCTATGGTGGATGCGGTAAAGAAGCATGCAGACCAGCCGAAACAAGTAAATGTTACAGTAAAATCTTAGCGAAGTACAAGTTTTACCTATCATTTGAGAACTCCATATGTAAAGATTACGTCACAGAAAAATTATTCAATATACTCGAATACAAAATTATACCTGTTGTATTTGGAGGAGCCAACTATTCGAGAATCGTTCCAGAACATTCTGTGATTAATGCTCTAAACTTCAAGAGCCCCTTCGATCTGGCGGCTTATCTTCACAAACTTTCTTCCAATGATGATTTGTACAACTCATTTTTTGCCTGGAAACGATATTTTCGTTCTTATCATCACCTGTGGATGTGTGATCTTTGTGAGAAACTACATACTGCACCCATGACCACATCTATCAAAACTAATCTAAAGCTATGGTGGGTTGGAGGTGCGAAATGCAAACGTTGGATAGAAAACAAATTGGAACTTGTTGACGCTCCCGCGTTCCCTTGTTATCATACACATAATTTAGTTTCCTAACGCGTGATTACGTAAAAAGCACATTTAATTTCTGTTGCGATTCTTACTTGAAAATCTGTTCTTTCACGTTTAAGGAGTATCAGGATCACTTACCCATTGTTTAAATCTAAAATATATAGTTATAGCATTATTAAGGATCTTATTACTCTAATTATCCTTGATTGATTCACCCACTATATGCAGTTCCTCAATTTGTCTTACTAATTATACCGTTTTTTGTTGGTGAGTGACACTTGTACATGGTTGTTATTGACTCGTAAGTCATTGTGAAATGAAGACTGTGATTGGTAAAAATACATACTGGTAAACTTTTGGAAGTGTATGGTGACATTTAGTAGAAATAACATTTATTTTACAATAAACAATTATCTTAGTTAATGCTATTAAATTTTAGTTTCTAAACTTAAGCTGTTCGTTCATAGATTTTTTTTTCTATCTTGTTAGTATATTACTGGACGCTGGTTGGCCTTTAGATTTCAGAAATACGAACCGGGTTCGTATACCACAAAATAATTCACGTACTTTAAGCTACAAACCAAGCTACAAAGCATTTAAGCTACAAATGCCAACCAATTCCTTAGCGTGCCTAGTGGATGCTGCTAACTGGCCACCTTCCCTCTAGTCAACAGTTCACATTAAAGA
>NW_013666901.1:293412-296623 GCF_000517525.1 Limulus polyphemus | reverse complement strand
AGCAAGTTGCACGTGGGGAAAAAAACGCGCCTGATTTAATTGTCACACCTGAACGCTCACATCCTTTTAATTATATTTGAAATTATGAACATTGCTCAACATCATGAAAATTAAACCTTATTTTCAATAAGCAATCCTGAAAAATATTTGGGGGTGCTTAACTTTTTTCCAGGTGTATATATAGTTTTGGTGGGTCTTTTTTTGTGTTTTGTTGTTCTTGTGAAGGTTAGTAATTGGTTTTTTGGGACGTTTATTTTTATTCTGTATTTTTGACAGTATTATTCTATATTATTTAATAGTGGTCGTAGATTTGTTGTTGCTATGGATGGGGTGGGGCACTTTTCCAGATCGCAACATCGTCCGCGAATTGTGATGCACATGCTTGATTTGGGTCTTTTAGAGGCATATTACTCACATACATGATGAATAGAATAGGGCTAACTACCCCTCCTTGTGGTACACCTGCCTCTGGGGTAAACGCCTCAGAGTAGGTTCCCCTTACATTTATTCTACATAGCCAGCGAAGAATCACCCTCGGTAGTTCCAATTCTGTCATACGGAACCTGAGACCATTGTGCCATACAGTGTCGAAAGTTTTCTCGACATCATGAAAGCAGGCGACAGTGCATTCATTTTTATTAAAGCTATCTATTATTGTTTTAGTTAGTCTAACTAAGTGATCTATTGCCTATCTAAATTTTTCGGCCGGTAGTTGTTTGATTTATTTGCTGGCTTTCCTTCTTTATGGAACATTAGTACAATCACTTGCTGTAAGGTGTCCATACAATCTCAGAGTGCCTTTTTTTAGGAGGATTGCCTGTATACCGTCTTCTCCTGGTGCCTTGTTTTTAATGGCTAGTTGAACTTCTGTTTCTGTAATTGTTTTTGTTAATAGATGTGTAATTGGGTTTTCTATTTCATTTAGTCTGATATTTGTGTTTTGTATGTTGATTGGAAATTTTGGTGTGTACATGGTTATGTTTTGTTTAATGTGGTTGTTTACTGTGTTGTAGAAATGTTCATTCATATCTGGTTCATTGTGTGTTTTGTAGGCGTTCTTTGAATACTTTTGCCTTTTCGGTGTTTATGTATGCTGTCTTATTTTGTGTTTCTTGGCTCAGCTTGTTTGTTTGAATTTCGCACAAATCTTCGCTAGCCGTACCTAATTTATCAGTGTAAGACAAGAGGGAAGGCAGCTAGTCATCACCACCCACCGCCAACTCTTGGGCTACTCTTTTACCAACGAATAGTGGGATTGACCGTCACATTATAGCGCTTGAGAATATTTGGTGTGACGGGGATTCGAACCCGTGACCTGCAGATTGCGAGTCGAACGTCCCTAACCACCTGGCTCAGCGTTAGTCCGAAGGTTTATTACGCTAAATAATAGGTTTCGATAATCGTGGTGGATATAACTCAGATAATTCACTGTGTAGCTTTGTGTTTAACAAAAAAAAGTCACCTTGAAAATGGCACAGCGTGACTCAATGGCTAACGTCCCGTTACCGACAAATAAAAAGAAAATAGTAAAACCGTGTTTCGTACTTTGGGGCCGTAGATGCGTTATAAGGATGAGGGTGAATTCCCACAATTTGACCAGACGAGAGTAGTTTCAAGAGTTGGTGGCGAATGCTTTTTAGCATTTAGGCCTACTTCCAATAATCGTGTTTTTTTTTGTATTGTTATTGTGTTTTGTCAAAGTCCACAGAGGCAGGTTCAGTTGCTTTAGAACACCCTTTGACGAGACAAATTATTCTCCTAAAGTGTCAGAAAACTGTTAATCTCACTTTAACATATCAACCGTTAAGCTATCCACTCCTACGACGGTTAACTTTCGTTTTCTAACATTTTCTTTGGCCACAGTTCTTCCTCTCTTTTTTTTTTCTCGTCTGCTCTGTCTGCCTGCTGTTTCCGCTCGTCTCACACTATTTATATGTTTTTCATTTAATCCTCTGCCCGCCTTCTAGAAACCTCTATATTCTCAATATCAATGTACTGCACGCGACATTTGATAGTCTCAACATCAATGAATTATAAACACAACTTCCAACAATCGTCTGCTTTTAACTCTCTTATTATAAACAAAAAAACACACGAAATAATAATAAAATATTAACTCACAAGATAAATTAATTAATACTACATACACTAAACAGTCTTTTATATCACGACAAGGATACCTCCTCGTCTTTTCCAATAGGCTTAAAATTGTAATTATACTTCGAACTGTATTTTAATATTAAATAAAACAATATAAAAATAAAATAAAAAATATTACAGATAACTTAGTATTCAATAAAACATTTATTTTAATCATGTCTTCTGAATGCTCAGGTTAACAAAAAAATAAATAAAACAACAACAAAAGAAGTCCTCGCGCCCTCTCGCCAAAAAATCACACAACAGTAGTCCGAAGCCGTTACGGATGAATAAAATTTTAATATGTTTATAGTTTTTTTTTGTTGCTTTATAACATAGTAGAAAAGTGGTGTAACCTTTGTTTTCCTAAAAGTTCTACTTTTTAAAAATAAATATTTGTGTTTAAAGTACAAAAGACGATTTAATAATGTATATATACATATACTTCGATTTTCTGGTAACGATGTTTATTTGGTTCTAATCTCCAACAGCACACTCTTTCTACTTTTTAGATAAATACTATAAACGGCTTAATGGGCTCACAAAGTAATAACAAAATTATTGATCTTAACAGGAGTTGAAAACACTTATAGTGACGTAGTCAGACAAATGGAAGTAGGATATATTTGAAGTGTGATAGTTATACTGCGTGGCTCAGTAGACTTCGCAATCGTATGGTAGCGAGTTCCAGGTTGGCCACTTCATGTTGTTGTGTTCTTCAACAAGTTTCAAACAACCCAGCTGTACGATGGGTACCTGTTGTTTTTAGCTGGGGTTAACTTTGGATGGACTGCCATCCTGTCCAGGTGGAATGGGTCACCATTCATCCGCTTGTGCAACTTGAAACCGGAGTTAAAAAGGATTTAACTAAACTAATTAATCATACTTCACTAAACCCCGTGTATTATTCTAATTCAGTTAAGTACAGGGACCGAGCCTCGTAACCATTTTGTGCTTGTTATAATTTTCATGCTATAAGTTTTAAATTAGTAAGCGAATGTTAACGAAATTTGGCAGATTATCAGTAAACATTAAAATGCTTTCACACGCAATAAATATATATATATATATT
>NW_013666901.1:285624-293063 GCF_000517525.1 Limulus polyphemus | reverse complement strand
ATTTATTATATTGACCTTTCAGCCGTGCCTGGCTAACAATACTGAAGTTACAATGCCGCGGCCCACGTGCACTCATTTTACTGTATCAAATAACATAAAGAAGTAAAGCAAACAATTATCTCTTCTAGTTACGACCTTTGTACTTGGTTGGTGCTTGACATAGCTTGCTAAGCCTTTAAAAATTTTGCATATGTAGGATATGAAACAATTTTTTAGGTTTTGTATATACATTTGAATAACTAAAAAATCATAAACTACTACATTAATATCATAGAATTCCACTATAATTTATCAAGCTTAGTAACTAAGATGTATTTTAATCTAAAAAAGAAAAAAAATAGAAATTTCGAGCAGGCTAAAGACACCTCCTTTAAATCTTAGTTCAAAAGAAAGGAATGGCATCCTTAGAGTTTAAACTGGCTGAGAAAGCCACTGGGGGTGATTCTCATCAGCTTCCGATTGGTTATTCATGTCATATATAGAAGTGTATATAAGGGTGCATTTCCAAAAATGGAAAGATATGGGTGGGGTACCACTGTGTTTGATTTATTAGATAAACAATATCTTAGCAAATAGAAAAGATAAGACCTTCTTATTTTATATTCTAGCTTGTCAATATCGGTAATTTGAGTTTCTAATTTGTACAAAACTACAGACTTAGTATTTTGACTTCACAAACATCTAATTTGAACCAGTGCTGCATTCAACATACCGTATGATACACAAAAATTGATGTTTATCTGGGTTTTTAATATTTACTTTGAAATTAAAAAAATGAGTAAAATATAGTACTAAAATTTGAATTATAATTACAGTTTGATATCAAACTTATTGACATAAATTCATGAAACAGTAGTTAAATAAAATTTTGAATGCAAGTCAACAAACGAGATGACACGGCCTTTAAACCCATGACCCGTCTCGAAAGGGTTAAGCAAACTGTAAAGGAAACATCACACACAGACATTGCTGAGAAAAGGCAGCGTTTACTTTAGGTTCAGTAGGTCAATAACATCACATTTCTATAAGTATAGTTTAATTCACGGACATCCACCATGAAAACCACTAAATCGGTAAATTACAGTATCGAATCCAATTTTAAACCTCTGTGATTGCCAACCATGCTAAACCCCATGGGTACATCATGATTTTTCCACATATCTGAATTACTGTGCTTCTTTTACTGTCACATTATAGATGAACAGTGATTTATTCATACCTGGAGGTCACAGATAAATATATTACAAATAAGTTGTGTACGTGTGTGTGTACCTACAAGTCAAACATTAAAAGAAAATTCTGAAAAAATAAGCAATTACATAAATGAAATAATGTATTTACTAAAATTCTTATCACAATAAGTGTAATAGAAGATTATGTTCATGTGATTGTTGGTATTCTGTTGTATCACTTGATACAGAAAATTTCAGATTCATCGAATACTTCTTAAATTGACACATCTAATTTTCAGTTTAGTTGTCCAAGAACCTACTAAACACATCAAGTATGATAAAGGAAATTGTTGGTTTATTAAAACTTCAGACTTTGCACGTAAAAAGCCTTGCCAGAGGTTCTTAAAATTTACTGGATCATATAAAATGTCCCTTTATTGATGACATGTGAAATACACATACATACATAATCATTCAATTAATTTTCTTTTATTAAATTAATATTCCATAAACAAAGTTAGCCTATTAAAATCATTATTTTGGCCACATTTAGCAAGCAGTGTGTTTACATCACCATTTAAGATTTATACTCATACCAGATTTTATCTATAACACACACACACACTCACACACACACACACACACAACTAATTGTGTAATTTTGTTTTCTAAAAACTAGTCCACTGAAATTTTTTCTTAACCTCATAAAAATGTACTTCATTGCAAGGTTTGAATTAAAAAGCAACTTTTGTGAATTCGAAAAATAAATAAATTTACACATAGAAAATTGACAGCCTTGGGACTATTCTTTTTTTTTTTATCATTCAGATGTAACTTTAGTATATAGAAGAAATTTTTTTAAGTCTAAAAATCCTGTAGGTAATTGATTACTGGATTTTCAAAGCATTTAAATTTTAAATAAAATCCCCTTTTTTTCTTTCCTAAAATATGCGACCAGCCAGATTATCAATGTAAAGTAATTTGTTATTTTATAAAAAATAAACAATAAAAAATTTTTGATATAATTTATCTTTTATAAACTAAGTTATATTACCCTCATTCAAACTGACCTTACTGTCATATATTATTGGTTACAACAACTGATTGCTATTCAAATGAAACAAAATATTTTTCGAAATTTATGCAGTGATAAAAACTCATTTGAAATATGTAATGCTATAGGGGACAATGTATAAAAGATACACCAGTAAAAAAAACAGCATTTATAAACTGTTAATAGAGGTTTATTTCTTACATCTTAAACATTTCAGAAATATCACAACTAGCAGCCTACACTAAGCACTAGATATCAAAGTGACTTAAGCAGCTGGATTAAAATTTGTGAAACTTGTACATTTATTTTTTCTATACAATAAAATATTTGAATAAGATAGTAAAATTCTTAAAAAAAAAAGCTTAACCTCTTAAACCCAATAAAAAATGAGTAAGTTATCATCATTCTTGAGTGACAGATACTTATCGTTGTTAGAAGATTATCTTCTTTTTAACAGGTAAATATGGTAAAAGCATTTTTTTTTATGCAATTCTGGTTCGCCCACATTTAAACTTTGCAAATTGCATGCATGAAAATAATAAAATAAATACTAAACAAATTGTGAAGATGTAAGCCACAGAGGAACAAAAGTAAGTGTTTAATTACTGGTTATTTCAAAAAGTATTTTACATAGCTCAGTTCCGTACTCGTAACAGTTACAAGTACACAAAATATTAATTAAAAATCTTACTGACTAGGTACATTTATATAACGTAATTTTAGTCATAAATAATTGTAAAACATCAGTTCTTGCTCATGGTATTTATAATTAAATACACAAACCTAAACTAAGAACATTACTTGTACGAGTTTAAATTGCGTCATAGAAAAGTTTCCGTTAAGTGAATGAAGTCTCAACGGAATAGTTTTTACTCATTTATACAACCCTCTGTTGCATGGTGTGTAAAACCCAATTAAAATTAATCTTTTTCTTAATATGGGTATTTAATCATTTTTAATACTGATGTTGAGGAATATACCACTTCTAAGCACCTTTAAAAGATCAGGCACAAATTGCTTGAAATATATGTCTGGAAGAAAATGGCTTTCCTTGATCATATTTAAAATCTTAGGATAGTCATAAAATTAAGCTCAAATAAGGAATACTGACTAGATTGTTACTTATAGGAGCCACATATTTTGAGTATTTACATGCACTTTTAGATAAATATATCAGATTAACAGATTAGAAACTTTGTTCTTTGAGTGACAATAAAAATAAGTCTTAACCCAACGTCTTAGAAATA
This sequence comes from Limulus polyphemus, assembly GCF_000517525.1. Taxonomy (NCBI): domain Eukaryota; kingdom Metazoa; phylum Arthropoda; class Merostomata; order Xiphosura; family Limulidae; genus Limulus; species Limulus polyphemus. Next base: position 289,590 of record NW_013666901.1, on the reverse strand, counting down.
CTTTCTAACGTCCTACGGATCTCACTGAAGAGGGGTCTTCTTTCAGGATTATACTCCCATGCTCTCAGCATCAATTCATACACACAGTCCGGTGTGTTATCGGGAGCTGGTAATCTGTACCCTGGAGATGTTAAACATGTATGTAATACCATATCTGAAACACTAGAAAACTTGAGTGATATTATCACAAAAACTTCAGAGTTTAAGACTGTTTATGCAATTTTTATAATAAGAATACAGTATTATGAAGTACAAATTAACCCTGGTTTTGGGGCAAAAAGGCCTCATCAGCATTGGTTATAGCAGTTATGGTGTAATTTATACATTTTTCTGTAGTTTTACTATTAGAAGTAGTACAATGCAACTATGTTGCTTACAGTTGTATGGTTATATGTGAATTTGTACACAATACAAAGCTCAAGTTGGCCATCTGGAAATAGTCAAACACTACCCAAAACAACAGAAACTGAGCCAAAATATGTGTACATACACAAATTTATAGTAAATCATTTCCATTTTTCTATTTAATTCTGAATCATTGCAGAGATATTCTCCACAATATACAAAATAATACAAAATCTACCTGAGTCAATTAATTCTCTTGCTCTGCTGTTGGATAATCCACAGTAAGGCGTGCTTCCGAGAGATAAAATTTCCCACATTAAAATGCCATAGCTCCACACATCACAAAGTGAGGTATACCTTCCTAAAAACAAAAGGAATAGCATCAACATATTCATGCAAACCATAGCTTTACTGAATCTCTAAAAATATTTGAAAGATTACCATATTATTTTGATTGTAATATGTTCAAAATTTTATTAGTGTCATGAATCCAAGATATATAAATAAATATTCAAAGGTTATCACGTTGGGGATATTACAAATCTAAAGCAAAGTACTTTCAAAAAACACGATACTTTATTAATTCCTACACTGAAAGAGTTTCTAGTTACCATTTTAATTTATACATATACATGGCAATCTATTTATTGTTTTTTTTCATACAGTAATTCATTTTGTTTCTCAGGTACAAAAGAAAAAAATTTTGACTGTTACTAAATAAACAGATAAATTAGAGAAAATAAAAACCCGTTTGCTAGTTTTTCATGTCTAGTCATCCTAACCGTTTTGGTTTAAACGCAAACCTGCACATTGGTCAATCTGTGCTATGCCCACTGCAGGGATCAATCCCAAATTTTTAGTATTATAAGCTTACCTGAGCCACTAGAGGTGTGTTTCATATTAAAATACATCCAGCATTGAAAAATTGCAAGAACTAAATTTAGTTACAGATACAAACTGATTTAATATAACGTATTCTTAGTACTTATTAACAATGACTGTGTTCAGTAAATTACATGTTCTTCACTATTCTAATTTCTCTTCAATCAGTAACACTTTAACTTACTAGTTGTTTCAATGAATTGAATATCTAGCTTATATTACAGGTTTTGTAATTTAACCTTCTCATTACAAAAGCATACACTTTTTCTTTTTTATAAGATCAGACCAATAAAATTAAAGAAAATTTAATTAAATAAAATGACATTTTATCATCAAATAATTTATAAGTTTGACATTTTTAGTCACTGTACTTTTTTAGCAATTCTTTATCCTATGATAGTGTTTTATTTTACAGTAATCAAAAAAGTACAATCATATTTATTTCCTTTAGAACTGAAATTTTCTATTATATAACACGTTATGCACATGTGGACCACATTGAGATCCCCAGGGTTCAGGTGTAGCCATTTTTAATTTTGAAGAGTTGACCAGAGGGACAGAAAGTCAGCAGCAGTTTCTGGTACAAAGGCTTTATAAACAGAATGATAGGAATTGAATGTCAATACAATTTTAGACTAATTACCCTAATTTGTTACCCTAACAGCCAGGCCACATCTGGCCCCTTATTTCCTTGAACACTGTACATCTCACTAATAACAAGTACATAAAAATAAACTGACAGATGTTACTGGTTTGCAGGCCTTACAACCCACATAGGTGTACAAAGTACTTAAATTACCACTAACCCTAGGAACTATGGAACAAAAGATTCATACATTAAAAGAAACTTTTAACTGTTTGAAGCCTCATGAACCTGAAAAAAAAAGAAAGAATTAAAACGATACTCAATGAACAGAGGAAGTATAGCTGTAGATCCAGTCCAATTTGGAGAGTCCAAAAGAACATTATTTTGAAATGATCTTAATCTCCAAGAGCAACAACAGCATCAAACCTTCAAAGGACCTGGGCTAAATGAAATTTAGGGAACCAATTCTTTACTGTATAACTATTAAAATGTTTTTAATATAATTCACATATTATAGACGTTATACTTACCAAAGTTTAAGGCTTCAGGCGCTGTCCACATAATGGGTATCTGTTTCATCCCATCTGATACGATGTACTCTTCTTCACGTGACATACCAAAATCAGATATTTTCACTATATTTATACTTACCAAAGTTTAAGGCTTCAGGCGCTGTCCACATAATGGGTATCTGTTTCATCCCATCTGATACGATGTACTCTTCTTCTTACGTGACATACCAAAATCAGATATTTTCACTATATTGTTGTCTCCAATAAGGCAGTTTCTAGCAGCCAAGTCCCTAAAAGTACAACAACAAAGAATATTCATGCTACTGTGTGTTCTATTTTGATAATGGGATCAGGTTTGAAACTTTCCAGAGTGGAAATGAAACTAGTGTACTTTTCTCTAGTTTTCCATGTTTCCATCTTTTAAAACCCTTTCACTACTTTCCTAGAATTCAGGAAACTGTACTTGCACAATGAGTATGAAAAGTGTAAACTGACAAACAGCAACTCTCTCATTTATGGCACACACACACACAGTGAAAAATCTATGTTTATGGGCTACCAGTTAAAATATACTAAAAATATTTTCTTCCATCCATCCCTCTTCCATTTGTTCAGCTATGAGTACCATTTTGCATTTTTAAACAAGTTTTGGCAGGAAAAGTTTTTAGTTATGTTACCTTTTTTTTTGATTATCATTACTGCAATATTGAATTTATGAAGTTTGGATTGAACCAAACTTCAGTATATAAAGCTTCATAATAACCATAAAAAAAAGCTACCAATATTTCATTAGTGTATATAACTGTTCAACTTTGATTTGTTTGTTTTGAAGATAACAAGGAGTGACATCTATGGTGTTTTTGTTTCTATTTTAACATAACATTTTGGGACAACATGGGACATATTTGTCCATCTTGGCTGTGCCATACTCAAATCTAAATTAAAAATTATTTAAAAAAATAAGATAAATTTTTTTTTAAACCCAGCCCTTATCATTCATATACTTATCAAGCTTTTTCTTAAACTCACTTAAATTTACTGCCTCTACACCATCTGAAGGCAATAAATTCCAAAGGCCATCCAACCTGTTAGAAAAATAAAACAGTCCTATCTGAAGATGACTCCTACCTTACCAAAATTTATATTCATGTCCCCTAGTCCTACTATTCTCATTGTTAAATATAAAAAATGATGATACATCAACACTATCAATTCCCTTTAAAATCTTAAACACCTCAATCAGATCCTCCTTAACAAGTTGAGAAATTTCAGCCTCTCGTCGTATGACAACCCCTCCATCCCAGGCACCATTCTAATGTAACCCTTCTCTGAACCCTTTCCAACAATTCAATGTCCTTCCTAAGGTATGGAGCCCAAGACTGAACACAATATTCTAAATGTGGCCTAACCAGTGACTTGTACAATGAAAGTATAACCTATTTAGACTTGTATTCAATATTTCTATAGATACAACCTAAAATCCTATTTGCCCTACCACTACCAACAGCACACTGCTTGGATGGCTTTAGAGACTGATCGACTATTACACCAAGATCCCTTTCCTTCATAGCATTATTAAGGTTATTCCCATCCAAATTATACTTATAGTTCAAATTATGATAACCCACATGCATTCTCTTG
>NW_013666901.1:265022-284695 GCF_000517525.1 Limulus polyphemus | reverse complement strand
CTAACATCTTATTTCCCCTTGATGTATTTATGACAAAGGTACTAATGCTATATGATGCCATCCATAATTTTGATCCACTAACCAGAGGGATGGCAGCCAGTCAGCAGCACCCTAATAATGTGGTTTGGGTTCTGCTTGAAAAACTAATACATTAAAATCTCATTCTGATATCTAATATCCAAAATATCATTTCTCACATAACTGTCTTCTTAAACTACTGTTAGAGCTTTCACATTTTTATAAACCACACTAAGGTGGAAAGTAAAAAACTATTTAATATAAAAAAAAAGAATTCTGATGTGGGGGAAAATGTCTCTGGAATGTTTTCACATTATTATGAAGTGTTTTTTTTAATAAAATTTGTATGATAATTTAGTTTTGGTATTCCATGATCGTACTTAAAGCTTATACTGTACATAATGAATTTAGTTCTAGATCATCTTACATGAAATTAAGATGACTCACCGATGAATGCAGTTCTGGTTTTCTAGGTATTCCATCCCTGCAGCTGCATCAATACACATAGCTATCAGGTCATTCAGCAAGAGTGAAGAACCATGATTCCTTAAAAAGTTCAATAAAGACCCACCTAGAAGAAATAAATATACAAAAATTAAAACCAAACTATAAATAAATAAAATAATCATGAATTCCAAAGAATTTTTCAACCAATCAAACTATTCAAAATGTTAAATTTCCCAGTTTTTAAATTTCTACACATATACATACATTGATACTCTAAGAGTGATACATCTTAAAGAATGCCCAAACAAAACATTAAATCTGTTTCTCATTTCCTGTAATAAACAATCATGCACTTAGATAAATTTAAAAAATTTCTTCAGGTGGGAGTGCTACATTTAGTTGCACTTTTTGTGAACAGGAAGTTTGTAGGCCTAGAGTAGCTTGAATCACTGCCCAAAAATAAGGTTACATACCACAATGATTGTGTAAGAGAGCTTGCCTGCTCAGGTATCTGTATCACCTATCTCTTTTAGGTTGAAGGTTATACAAAATGAAAGGTTTTTCAGAGGTTTGGACAAGTCAGTATGAGCTACAATAAACCCAAATATTCTTAAATGAGAACAACAAACCAGCCATTCTACTGAATTCTGGAATACAGGAGAAAGAGATAACAATGTGTGTGTGTGTATGTGAATTGGTGTTTATTCTGTGTTTTACATTTGGCTCAGTTTCAGTTTTCTTTGTATCCATGTTAATTTTATTCTTCTGCGAGCATTTCTTTTAAAACCTCCTGTTGGTTGCGGTTTTATCTGTGAACATTGTGTGTTCCTGTTGACTTCAGTTTGCTAGAAGTATAAACAGTACAAAATTGTGTCAGAAAGAGATTTTCACTAACCATTAGATAATTGACAGCCAAAACTGTAAAACTTTCTTCTGAAAACTTCATAGTAAAAAACATTCTTTCTTGACTTTTTATTATTATTATTTACTTGTTTATGTCTTACATTTATGTGTATCTATAACTATATAACATGCATAGTTGTATTTTGATATTTCAAAGAGAGGTAATTATTTCTTCCAGTTATGACAGAGTAAAATGTGATGATAGGTTTCAACTTTCACACTCCTCTTTTCTGTATCTCAGAGCCTTCTTTTCTTGAACCTTAATAAACTTTAGTCATGATTACTTACACAACGAGACAGCTGTGTTCTGTTCACTGTGGATACCAGAACTGGAATTTTAACATTATAAGGGTAAAGTCAAAGGAAACTCATTAATTAAATATAATAAAAATAAAGAATAAACAGCACAGAACAATTAAATATGATGATCAAATCTGTAATCTTGCAGTTACGACTAAACAAAATTGATGTTAGAAAACATTACGAATCACTTCCTTCAGTTGATTCTTATGCAAATCATATATTTCATGACCAGTCATGTGACCCAAAATGTCAATGATTGTTCAATCAACCTATGTTCATAAATGAATGTTTGGTACATGTGGTTTTATATTTTTTATAATTTAAATTTCCTTTCATTATGGAGTACAACCACCATAAACATCAAGGGAGGTCTGGCACATATGTTGCATTCTGAAAATCAAGATTATTGGAGTTATCCTAGACCACTCTTTGAAAAAGCTATTTTTGAGGGCATCACTAACATGTGGGGTCAGTTGATGGAACTGAAGTCCAATGAGTGTGAAAGATATTCCATTCAGTCAATTTATTCTTTTTCAAAGAACGTGTTGACCAACTTAGCATGGTGAAGGTTAGCAATATTACCAATACAACCAAAATTGAGGCCAATTGTACCAGCATACAAAAGTAAAAAGTTGTAGAATTTGACCCTTGTGTGTAACATCAGTAGTAACATTCCAAGAATACAGAGGTCAGTAAGTAAATGAGGTAGATCAAGTTCCAGATTCTCTATAAATCAACAGAGGCCTGTTATAAGGAAGCAGGGTAAAGTTAACTCACCTGCAAAAATAATACTGATCTACATGTTAGTCCACTGGATGTGCTCTTGGCATCATTGAAGCCAAGATGTTTTGAGCCTTGCTATGAGTGGAATGCATCTCACTGTCCTCTGGTCTCTTTCCACCCATCAACACCAGATTCAATCTCTGAGAAAGTACCCTATGATCATAATGAGTCAGAACTGACATATAGCAGTCACTTTGCTTGTACCTTGTCTATGTGTATGAACAATCATACATTGATTTGAAAGCAACTGTACATTCTACTAATGGCACTATGACAGACTGTAGCTAATTTGCAACAGCCTGCTTTGATTGGCTGGCTTTCATTTGTTCAGTGGCTTTTCACATCAGTAAAACATCCAGGATTCATCTTGATATCAATATCAATTACTTTCAACTCTGTGATTCACTTCAAAGTGATGACTGTATGTAGTATATTCAATGATGAAGAACCCACTTTGAGACTAATAATGCTTGGAGACGGCTTTAATGGGTAATGAAGAAAAACTTTAATACAAGTTTTTCTTCATTACCCATTAAAGCTGTCTCCAAGCATTGTATGTAGTATATGTTGAATTACCAACACCTTGTACAACAATGAACTGAGAGGGGTGATTGACATATTTTACATCTGTAGCTTCTCTCTTATTACAGTTACAATACACAAATTTTGATTATCCTTTAATTGTGTTGAAAAGTATATATAAAACAGGGGATAAAAAAAAATTCAGTTGTAAACAAAACATATACAAGACCAAATTGACAACTATAAGGTTATGCAAAAACAATGAAATTGATACTTAAAATCAATAACCAGTTAACAAAACAAGAACTGAAAATATTAGATAAGTATAATTTAAATTAGAAGATAAAATTAGAAAAGTTCAAAATAAAATATGACTTGATCCAACCAGGACAAACTGCACTTCTGAATAAAACAGAACTGGTTATAAGATTTGATAAAACAAACAAACTAAAGCTTTACATTACATATAAGGCATATTTTCACAGAAATGAGAAAATTCTGTCCACTGTTTCCATGAAACATCACTATCCAAAAAACAGCATGCACAGAGTCTCCTAGGTCTTCTGTATATATCTGTTTTTGGATATCAAGATGATAATCTCCACTACTGTTTCTCCTGTGGCAGGGGTACAGTTCCTTTTGGCATAAAGTGCATCCTCCATCCAGTTGATGGATTCACCCAGGTTCTCCGGTATAATAAGAGAAAGGCATTTTAGGAATAAGAGTTAACTTGGCAACATTGAAAATTTTTGATAGAATCAGGATGAAACTCTTCCTCTTGCCACTTTTTGGGAATGAGAAGATTTTTTCTGGATTGGGAATTAAGTGGTACTACTAAAGGTGGGCAGACACCTCACATTGATGTTGTCTAGTCATGGTATGTCCCTCCACAGGATAATATGCTGTAGATCAACTCCATTGCAGAGTTCTTCTCAGTAGGAGATGCACAAGGTGTAGGAGGGCCATAAACTGGTGTTGTGGTTGTGGCAGTAATGGTCTGGTTGTCTCCTTAGGTCTTTTAACCAACAGTGCCTCAGACAATCCAATACTAATGAAGGCTTGAACTGGCCATTTGTGACAACTGGTTTTAGCTACCTTGAGTCCTTTTTCATTCAGTCCAAGAACAACTTTCCAGGAGTTATTGGAACCAATCAAAATCTTCATAATTTTGTATAAAGTTTTCCATACTATTGGCTTACTTCACAGCTTTCAGGCAAACTTGTCTGTTCACACAAGATGGCCAGTGATCAAGAATCATAGTTTTTTTATGGTAAAAATCAAGATTAAAAATCCACATCAACTTAGCCCCCGATTCCTTAGAAATCCAGTTAGCATTGCAGACTTAAATATCACATCTAGTTAGATCATAACATCCTAGTAATAAGCTGCCAATCCAGATATAGCTTGCATACCACTTCTTGTATGAATAGTAAATGCAATTACTATACTGCAAAAATGCACTGCTGCAAGAAAATGTGAATGTTCAATCCATTAGTTTCCTGTTATACACTTGTACATACAGCCAGACCTCCAACCTTAGCACTTCCTTAACAATAGCCTTATCAGTAAGGAAGTACAGCCATTGACATACACACCACTGTGAGGTTGCTAAAACACAGCAATGGTTCCAGCGGGGTAAAAATATTTAACCTTCTGATTCCCTTCATTGGTTAGATTTACTTAAGTTAGGTCTACTAATTCACTGGAAGTAACCAATACTTCTAACCTTGTTATATACGATCATGTTCGTGATTAACCAAACATTCAGTTACAGCCACAAAGTTTGGATATTGTTATAATCTACAAATTGATTTTTTTTCTAACTCAATGTATCAGAAAAAAAATAGACACACTATGTTTTCCTTTACGCTGAGTGAACTAATATTTGTGATCTGACTTAATAAGATGATAGTAGTACATCATAGTCAACTATGACAGCCAAATATTTCCATTACCAGTTGTGTCACCTCATTTTTAGAGAAGGCAATATAGTCATATTTTTGCTTGGTTCTTCCACACATTGGGCACTGTCAATCAGCAGGAGGTTCAGACTGGTTACTGTAGAGTTCCTCAAGGTTCTTTGAATGACCACCAGCATACACTATCCTGTGACTTTTTTTCCCCCAGCTTGCAGCAGGTATGTTACATTTCTTAAGGTCTGTCTTAATACTGTCTTTATAGTAACTACTCTGACCTCCTTGTGTACACTTTCCTTGGGCTAGCTTAGAGTGAAACAGCTTTTTCAGCAGTCTGCTGTCAGGCATTCAGACAACATGACCAACCCATGTCGGCTGTGCCTTTCTGACCATTGCTTCAATGCCTGGTAGTTTAGCTCTTTAAAGTAGTTCTATGTCAGGGATCTTATATGGTCAATGTATTTCATAATTTTCCTAAGACAACTGACAGTGATTAAGTTTTTTAATATGGAGGGCAGAAGTCATCCAGATTTCACAGGCATAAAGATGTCAAAACTGCAGCAACATACACCTGTCTTGTGCCAAGTCTGATTCCTCACTTATCCCACAGTTTCTGGTGTAGGCTTCCAAAAACAGCATTGGCTTTAGCTATCCTGAGGTTCCCTCCTCACGTATAAGAGAAACTCAAGATAAAGTGCTACCTGGGTAGGTGAATTTTTCCATTGCTGTCAACACATGGATATCGATTTTGAAGAATGGGGTAGTATAAAGATTGCCAGGAACTGGTTTATACCATGACTTCAGTCTTTTTCAAGCTGATTGTTAAGCCAAATTGTTTACAGGCATTGGAGCAATTATCAGTTATAATCTGTAAATGTTCTTTGTTTGGGCTACTAGGGCACAATAATCAGCAAACAGAAACTTTCACCAGTTCTTCAAAACCTTTTGACTTAGCTTAGAGTCATTGCAGGTTGATGAGCTTATATTATATAAATATGCCAATGTCAAGGTCTTTGAAAGCATACAGCAGAACAGAAAATTGTGCTAAACAGGGTAGATATTATCATACAGCCCTGTTGTACCCAATTTGTCACCCAAAAAGTCTGGACACATCACCATCCTCATTTATTTTTGCCATCATAAAAATGGCATATCATGAACTTTTCAGGACTTCCAAATTTAGCAAGAAGTTTTCATAGACCTTTCATGCTAATGGTGTCAAAGGCCTTGGAGAGATCCACAAATATGAAATAAAAGTCCATGGGTTGTTCCATGCCTTTTTCCTGTAGCTGATTGATAGCAAATATATTATTGGTGCCCCTGCCAGAACAAAACCCACTATGGCTCTCAGGCAAACATCTTTCAAATGTCACTTCATAATAGTTCAACATGGTCCAAGCCAAAGTCTTCCCACCTATGACCAGTAGAGAGAGATGCTTCTATGGTTGTAACACACTGATGGGTTTCCTTTGTGCTTAACAAAATTTAGAAGGCATCTTCAACATCTTGCAGAACAGTTCCTTTATGCCATATTTGTTAAAACAGGTGTGTCAGTGTTTCAGCTAGATGTGCCTCTATATTTTAAGATCTCGGATGGTATGTCATCAGGGCCTAGTGCTTTCCCATTTCAGAAGAGTTTAATCATCTTGATGGTTTTGGGTAGTGTATATTCTTTTGCAAAATTCTCTTTCAGGTGGAGTTGTAGAAGACTATCTAGAGCCTCATCATTGATGTTAAATTTACAACTTATGAACATCTTGGTTGCTAAAATTACAAAATATTTCTCTGCCAACACCAATGAAAACAATAGGTAAGATATTTTTGTCACTTGGAGAGGTGTAGATAATCCTAGAAACCTTATGTTTCTTCCTCTCAGTGGAAAAGTATATGCATACAAATGATTCAGTTTAGGAACTAAATTTATTCTTTGTCAACAACAATTACACAAAGCACACTACATTTCCTCATAGATTTACAGCATCTTTTTCCTCATCGGTTACACAGTGGAGATCGCGCAAACCAATTGTCTTATCAACTTTAGCATCATTACGCTCACTATTCTTTGACTTCTCAAGTAACCAATGATAGATCCTCAGCTTACTGACATGGAATAGCAGCTTATAGTTCAATTCATTCAACTGTCAAAATAAAGACTGGTTCAGTAAGAACAGAGCTATTTATATGCTGTACAATCTCAGGCTGAGGCCAACATTCTCAAGATCAATAGGAATTCTATACATACCTACTATATGGTCAAGAAGTTTCCAGCCCATAACAGCCTGGTTTCAATTTCAATTATGAATCTTTGATATGCTAAGTACCATTTTTTTGGTTCTCAGTAATAGCCTGGGCCTTTGGTTCTCAGGAATAGTCTGGGCCTTGTGACAAAAATCCAAAATGTCTTTTCTCCCACTATTGTCCTTTCAGTGTAAGTTTCAGCAGTCTCTCAAAACTGGAAGTTGAATTACACAGGCTGAACTGTATAACAAAAATCACATAGTCCCTAACTATACTGAAAGCAATACTGGGTTTACTTTCATCACAGCCCTTGACTTGAAAGTAGCCAGATCTAGTGTACTGAACCAAAAGGCACATTCCAATGCATCTATACATTCATTTGTTCAAGGCCAAGTAAATGGCTCAATTCATATTATTGTGTTCACTTGCTTAAATTCTTACAAAATATTTACATCTCTCCTCCCATTTTCACAATCACCATCATAGACACAAGCATTCTCTGAAAATAGTATTTCATAGACAAATCAATTTAATTGCAAGATCTCCACTGACATGACAAAAATATAAGACCTAATTCTACCTAAATGTTTCTACTAAACTTTGCCTCAAAGCTACAAAAATACTGAAACAAGTCAAACCTTATTGTGTTATGTTAAACCTCTCACAACTGTTGATAGCTTGACAGGAGAATTTGTGATTTCTAGGTTGACCCTTATCTGTCTGACCATAATGCATAATCCTTTAAGCTAGCAAGTATTGATCTATATAGTTGCCAAACATTTCACATTTTTACCACACAAACATGGATAAACATAAACACAATAAATGTTTGTCAAGTAGAAGAGTTCATGGGATTTAGTCAGGTAATGGATTTATAATCAAAATGATGATTACACAAGTTTGTGAATTTAAACTTCATAAAGTTGTTTTGGTTTTAATAACAGATTTCCTATAATTCAGCTATGCAGATTTTGAAAATAATATAAATTTTTTCTATCATGTAAGGATTTTTTTACAACTCCGGAAGAAAAAACTTACTTAGATCAAATTATTATTTCGTTTACCACAATGAACATTTTTTATTATTATGTTTGGGTTCTAGAATGATTGATAAGACTCTCACGTCGCGATTGGTCTAGAGAAATCTATAGCCAGTGGTTGTCAACATTTTAAGCATAACAAAATATGACCCAATTTCCATGAAAATGATTCACTTATGTAAAAGTACATATGGCATTTTGTGAAAAATCTGTACATGATGGAGAAAAATGGATATCATTTTTGGATTCAGCGTACAGGAATTACTGTAAAACATATAAAAATTAAGACAAAACTATTGCAGGCCTGTGTTATTGTTCACATTTTTTAGATACATTTCTTAATTAAAACATTATTAAAATGCATATATACCATTAACAATCGAGAAATGTTCATTTATAAATCCTTAATAGAGTTTACTTTTTTAACTATAAACACTACACAATATTATTATGAATATAAATAAATTAGTGGATACCAATTACTCCAAGTTTATTAAAAAACAACAGATTACAGAACAATTATAATTACATAAATAACTGCACATCAAAACACCGAGCAAAGATTATTGTTACAAAATAAATACATTTTTAATTCCTCTAAAACTAAGCTGACTACAGATTAAAATGTCTTATGCATGACACACATATGCAATCAACAGTTTCTAGTCTTTCAAAAGTGAAAATATTTACTGCCTGTAAATGGACTTTTCCCTCCACTTTTCACATGCAGATATATATGCACATGCACAACGGATTTTTTTGGTTCAAAAATATTACTCAATCTTTTCCTAAACCATAACACATGGTGAGTCCAGTCAAGTGATACCAAGTCTAAATACATACATGATTGTAGCTACAAAGTGAAACAAACTGTGCTAAAGCTAGAGTGCTACTTTCTACTCTTAATCTGGAATTTCATAAATTGCCTTCACCACAAAATGCATTGGAATGTGTGGACTACATGCGTGAATCTTATATGGAAGACTTTTCTTTGTTCAAGTGAATGATGGAAGTCAATATTATTGTGGTGATTCAATTCTTGATAGTTATCCTCTTTATTTTTTACTGAATGTGTGAAAGGCAAAATCTGGATCTCAAAAAAAAAAGTTATAAATCTGTAACCACAAATAAAGAATAAATTTGATTTTGAATCAATAATACTTTCAGAAGTTGTGCTCGAATGTCTTTAATAAAGCATCATAACAGAGTAATTAACCACCAGATGATCCTATAAATTTATAGACCTTATGATATTCACTACAGTATATGGATGTCACATAACAGGGGTCAAAATATGTTTGTTTTTGTTTGTCTTCTCTGTATTATCAACATCTTAAGGACAATTCACAAACAAAGCATCATTTAACAAGTAGTGTTTACACTCATTTCTAACTTAAATCCAAATCCACTGGACAAGCATGTAAGTACGTTTAGAGTAGATAGGTATCTTATCAGACTGGCAACAGAATTATCAGTATGGTAGATTAAATTCAATATAAGTACAGTTAATTCCATCTGCTGTACTGATGATTATACTGCTTTCAAACAACATCCTTCATTTGTTCAAACTTTTGTGCAGCTTTCTGTTTACCAAATTGAATCATCTCAAACATTTAAGTAAACTATTTTTGTATTTTATAGGTTACTAATTATCTATATATACTTTTTTTTATTATAACCTTGTAGTAAATTCATTTTCTTTCCATATTGTAGTTTGATTTGTAAATAAAGTAGATGTAATGACCAAAAACTCTTGAACTTGCATGTCCACAAATCCAGTTTTTCAAAAATGTGCATCTGTAGCCTCTAAATACTAGTTGATTTCAGAAAATTATGTATATAAATGTTAAAGGAAAGGTAATATGAGGGTAATCATACCATTTTTTCAAAGATATAGAAGCAGAAAAAAAAAACATTTGTAGGCCTAAGCGAAATGCAAGTGCTATCATGCATAATTCTAATCTTCCGAAAGCAGTGCAGGTTTTTTTCAAGCAAACTGCTAATATCATTATAGTAAGGGGTTCTTTGGAAATCTACAAAACATTCTGCTTATTATGATTGGTGTCATTTATCCACTGAAAAATGCTTGGAAAATTTTAATTTATTTTTCCAGTGCATAAGTACAGGTTTTGAAGAGAAACTTTAAGAAAACGAACAGAGAAAATACTCCTAAAACCTTACCTTGAGTAGCAGAAAACTCCAGAAAGAGCAGTCAAAAAACAAAAAGTTAACAAGTATTATATGCTTACTGTAGTGGTTGCGTTATGTAAATATATATATATATATATATATCATGTGCAAGTCATAAGTGATTATTTTTTGGCAGTCTGAAACATTTTCAAAAAACCTCATTTTCTATTTTTCTGTTAATTCAGTAATAAACACAACATTGAATATTTGTAAAAATATTTAACATGTTTAGCAAGCACTTCTTCCAACATTAATTAGCTGAAGTAGGTGAAACAAGTCCTCTAACAAAATAATAAGAAAGTCCATTTATGCAAATTTTATTAAGCCAATGATTTATGATTTTTACAACAGTTAAGCATACCAGTTCCACTGCTTGAGAAAAACAAACAAACATAGATTCTACTTTTTTTTTAATTTAAAATTTGTGAAATGTGGAAATGTTGAGTGTACTTGTAATTAAAATTACTTTTTTCAAGATATTTACTTTTTTTCTGCACAGAAAACCATTTTTCAAATGCAATTTTATAATTTTTTTTCCTTCTGAATTTTAGCGGTTTCTTAGCATCAACAAAATTTCATAAGTTCCAAATATATCTGTTGGTTTTACAGCAAAGGTACTAAAGGCTATCTGCTACCATCCCCAATTTTGAAATGCAAACCACAGGGAAAGCAACTGACAAGCAGAAATCACCAGCAACCCTTCGGCTGCCCCACATCAACAAAAAGTTGGTATGATCATCACACAAAAATGTACCCATGGCTGAAAAATTGGGCATATTCAGGTTTATATCAAATTTTACATTGACCTACATTACTTTTTCCATAAAAAAAAACCCTATAAACCTAAAAATTCAAGACCAAAATCACTAATCATTATACAACCATGCCTTTTATGATTCAATGAATATTTTAAATAACATCAGTTTCAACAAAAATTTGTAAGCCTCCTGTATATTTCCATTTCTATATTTTGCACACCTCGCCCCCCCCCTTTTTTTTTACATGTAAGCAACCCATCATAATGAGTTCATTTCATATTTTTTAATCCAATTTCATTGGAAATTATGTGCTCAACTAATCACTGGCTCTCTACAAAAAGTAAAAAAAAAATTCTAAATTACATCATAACTAAAACACGTATTCAAAAGTAAACATTTCTGAACAAAACAACAATCAAACATGCAACAACTGTTTGATTCAGGGCAACAATTGTAGAGAACATCTTGGAGAACTAACAACCTTCTTGTGCTACCTTTGTAGAATTTAGCCCTCCAAAATTATCTCTCCTTACATTACCCAGAATCGGGTACTTGTATGCATTTCACCTTCGTTTTTTTATCACGAACACTGCTCTTTCATCAGTAGTATCTTGCTACCACCCAACAGAGCTGTCTCTCTCTTAATATAATGTTGTTATTTTTTTACACCAAATGCTTTGATTGTGGAATGATGACTAAATGATGATTGATGAATAACAAACTAAAATATTAAACTAAGATTTAAAAAATTCTGGGAATTTTAACATCTAAAACTTATACTTGTTTAGCATTAATGCTCTGAATATTTCTGAACTATTACCAAACTTAAATCATACGTATAGCAATCAGCCAACAAAAATTGAGATATTTATAATAATATCAGAAGGTCGAAGGAAAACTTAAAATTCATACATTTTTAAAATCTGTCACTTAAAAAGCTATATGATAATGTATATATCGAAAGTATGTAGCTTTTTTATTATTGCATTTTACATGTCTTGCTATTTTAGAATTCATATTTTAATTCTATTAAGAGTCCTTGATGACACGCTCCTCCTGGAGTTTTCTACTTAACGTGAGGTACGTTGAAACATCATCGCTTTGCTTTTCTCTTTCTTTAGCTACGTGTAAAAGATCAATTAGTCCAAATACACCAATAACTGAGAAGAGAAAAAAAAAGTATATTATAGCACTGGTAACCAAGTCACTTTAATTAGCAATTTTGATAGTTACCATCTTCTTTATCAATCATTCTACAAGTAAAGGGATCTTAAAAAATTCTCCTACCTAACTCTGTGTCAAGCTAAAATAAAGTGTGTGTATGTGAGCACGCATGTGCATGATCCCTTGAAGTAGTTTTGGATTGTAAAAAAAAAAAATATTTTTTATTCTTTCACTACCTTTGTATTGGATCTCTCAACAGTGATCGCCTTACTGGCCCATGTTGATCTGACTAATTTTATAAGCTGCACTATTTCCTATAGATAATTTTCCAGATGGTTCTGCTATGATTAGTGTCTAGCAAAAAGCTTCGGCATATATTTCCTTTGCAACATCTAAACCAACAATTGGTCCAGTTATCAACGCTATTTTCAAGTTTTGAACATCTCGACCTTCAAGATCTACATATCTACATGTGCTGATGTTTCCGTTTATCAACGTTATATTTTATGATCTGTGCAAGAACTTAGTTAACAGATGTTTCCACACATAAAAGCTATCTTCAAGTTTTGTACACCAAAAGAGGTTTTGTAGAAGCTACCTTATGTTGTGCGACAGGGATGAAAATAGCGTTCTCTAAAAAAGCTTGAAAACTAACTATTCATTAGCTTTATCGATGTAGTACAACTAAAATCATAGTCAAACATGATTCAGTATAAAAGTCCTGTTAGGTTGAGTTGGTAACACTGGATCTAATCTTATTTATGGAGTCACATTTTTATATTTTGAAATAAGTAGCAGCAACACTAACAAAAAATTAAAACCAAAAAGTACAGTAATGCAAGCCAACAATCTCCACTTGTATAAGATAAACAATATTGACACTTTACATTAAAACTACCTGATGAAACCTGAACAATAAAGTGTACCTGGTTAATCCTCTACGAACCGAAGAAGCAAATTTCATTTTCTATCTTCTCATAGTGGAAATACTTATCCAAACTATATGAAACTTACTACAAACTTGATAAACAGTATCTAGTTTGGGCATTAAAAAAATTATTGCAATTTAATTTAGTTTTATTATTATTTTACTTAAGTTATGAAATTTTAAAATTTTATTACGAAACACTGTTTTAAAAAAAATATTAAACATACTTCCTTTACATTTGAAATTTCAATTGCTTTTCAAAGTTGATTACATAAAGTTCCAATTTATATACCCAATCAGTTTCCACTTGATTTATATTGATAAACATATTTCTTTTGATACATTATTTTGCTAATTGCAGTAGTAACTACTTCCATCTATAACTCATAAAAACACTGTAGAAATTGACAAAGATTTATCAGTGACCTAGGACATTACCCTCCAGACTAGCATCAAGGTAAAAGCATTTTTGCTGACAATATTCTTGGTTAAAATCATTTTATATTTAATAATATAATTTCTTTTCAATAAAGTACAATGATTTGAGATACATTTGAGTCATCAGATATTTTGCTGTAACCTATTGCACTCTTTAAACTTAATTAGGCTTACCTCATATCTTGTTATACAAGAAAATTTCCATAGCTTTCAAACAAATTTAAATGAACTCGCAAACATTTTCAGAAACAAAAAGAACATTTAAAGAAACTATAAAACATCTTCCCAGAAATGTGGTTTGTTCTAAACTTCCCAACAGATTCCACTGTTTTTCTCTGCAAGAACTAGTAAGGGCTTGTCATTTTCCCACTCAAACAAATTACTTCTCAAAGCACTATATTCACTATAGATTGATGTAAATTGTTTATAATCTGCTCTATCCAGTGGTATCTAAACCTTTTATGTAGTTATTTTCAAAGTTGAACTTCATTATAGTTGTCCAAGTCACATGCTATTAAGTTATAAAAGGGTGGAACTAAGAGGCTGTACCAATAAAATCAGAAAAAGAATGAGTGAGGAACAAAATCTTAAAGAATTACATTCTCAAGAGATATTATTTTCTTAGCAAACATAAACCTACACTTCGTAATTGGCAGAAAAATTCTAAACATCTTGTTAAATGTGCGGAAAAATGTAAATTTGAAAATTTTTCATTTTTCTATGGAATTTACACTAAATTGTAATTTGTACATGCCAAAAATATTGATTTTCAAGTATTTTTGAATAAAAAAATTGTTAAAATGAAATTATTATTTCTATTTTTACTCGAATTTTGATGTGTAGGTGTGCAATCTAAATCTGAAAGGTGCTCTATGGTCCAGATAGTGTTAAAGATGTACATTATGAAAGTTACACTATCAATACTTTCAAAAACTAACTCACCAGGTACAAGTTCCATTACTATCATGATAGGCTGCTTCTGTACACATATTCCAATAAATTTCACAATATTTGGATGGTTATATTGTTTTAGAATGCGACCCTCTAGCAAAAACTTTTTCTTTTGTTCCTCAGGAAGGTTTACACGGCACGTCTTTATTGCCACATTGAAATTTATTTGTAATAATTGTGAACTTAATCATAAACTCTCAGTGGGTTATTTAGACAGCCCGTTTATCCAATTAATATCTCATAACTTGACTGTTTTAATAAATAAGTTTTATACTTTTGATTCAATTTTGATAGGGAAATTTTGGTGATGTTTACAAAGGAAAATTAAGATTAACAGGACAAGAAAAATTAAAATTAGTTATCCATGAAGCAGATTTATGCTTCAATTCATTTGTTTGTTATTGAAAAATGTAGATTACACTATATTCAGCTGGTTTTCAGAATTATCCTAAATATTATGACAAATATCCAGTGTTTCAACTGGCCCACATACATATGTAGCTAGTTTATTGTTAGAATTTGTTGCAGCTAAATTCAAAATTTATATGCCTCTAACTTAATTAAATAAGGGAAATTAACTTTTATTTTTCGTTTATAATTCCATTTTACTACATATGTTAATTACATTTTAAACCATAAAAAAACAGATTATATAAAAAAAAATGTTTTAAATATTTTTGCCAGAGTACAGCATAACGAAATTTATTTGTAATAATTCTTAACTTAATTTTACTTTTCGTTTATAATTCCATTTTACTACATATGTTACTTACATTTTAGACCATGAAAAAACAGATTATAAAAAAAAATTAGTTTTAAATATCTTTGCCATAGTACGGCATAAAGTCTACAGCACATCCTGACAGCTTAGGCTTAAACATTCAGTTATAAATCATTCTTGAAGAAAAAAAATGTTTATTAAATATATTAATACAAGTAGGCCACTGAAAAGAAAGATTTGTGAGTATGCTGTTCACTAATTTCAACAAATAATTCCAATTTAAAACGTATTTATTATAAAATAAACAGTATAGTATCTATGGTTACAGCACTTCACTAGGTTAACTACTGATTTTAGAACATATGTAAAAATTTCATACAATATGTTTTAAGAAAATGTTATTAGAATAAAAATTATAATAACCTAGTAAAAATTAACATAATTGTCACTAACCCTTCCAATCTTTTCTATTAAATCAATGTCATCATTATTTAACTCCCATCTTTCTCGAGAAACAGGAGTTTTTAGAATTGCTCCTGATTTTGCTGTAACAGGTAGACCCGAGTGATGTTGGTATTGTATCAGCTCACGAATAGTAGCAAAAACTGGACCTTCAAACCTATATCCTCCCTAAGTTAGTAACAAAATCAACAGACTCTGCAACACAACTTACTAATCACTTTTATAAATTACTTGATATGCAAGTGAAGCTCAGTAGTTTTTGGTGTTATCAGTGCTTCAATTCTACTTAAAAGCTTTAGATAGCTGAAACATTCAAATAATGTCTTATTGATCTATAACATTAAAATTATATAAACACTATTAAAAGTAAAGAAATTGGAAATTTTAGTGAACACACTGGGCCATACAATACTTTCTTTCAATATGGCTTGTGTTAAAATTGATCCTTCATTCAATTATATTTTTAAAATACCTTTCACAAGTTGCTTCAACCAACAAATAACTATACGAGAATTTAAAACTACATTTCAGAAAACTTGGTTTATAAAGTTTTATTTATGAAATTCACATTCTTACAGTGGATAAATAATGACAAAATTAAAAGATAAAATGATATTGAACTTTTGCATGGTATTAAAATATATATAGAAATGTAATTGTACATAAAGAAATTTTAGTTCATTTTCTAGCCACATTAATTATAAAAATAATTTAAGCAAACAAAAATGTATAGTCAGTATTGACTCAGTTATCACTTAATATCATTATTAATGTATTTCAAATTTTGTATTTATGAAATAGGTTTTTTAAACAAAATTCCAGAGTCAATCCATTATGAATATTAGGTCAGATATATGAAAAAGAAAATATATACAATTTTAAGTTACAAAGGGTAATTTTACTCAACAATAAATACAGGAATAACATACCTCAACAGTTGTCTGTATAATAAAATGCTTGTGACCTTGCCAACAAATTGACAGAACTATTTGTCTCTCTTCATTCCTTGTAGTCTCCCTTACCAAAAAGTCTCCATCATTCCTGAGTAACCGGACAACTTCTTCACGAGGTAAGACTCCATGAAACCAATCTTCATCCTGCAGGCTTCTATACCCAGGATTCTCCCTGGCCTGAAAATAATAGTTAAAAAAAGACAATTTTATATGTTGGAATACTGGAATAATTAATGATGTAAATCCTAATCTGTACAAAAAAAAAAAAAAAAGTGAAAAATTATAAAGTCAAAATGTCAAATTTTAAACAGATGTTGGTTTAGCTGAAAACTGGATTCTAACGAATTCTAAGATTAATCCTTAACCATTAGGATGATTTGTGATGGGGGTTCATACAAATCCAAAAAAATAATAACATTATATTACTATGTTAAAGAATAAAAAACATTATTATTAAAATATGCAAAAATTAGTAATTATGCGACTAAAATAATACAGGCCAACCATTATAATAATTAAGGGTGAAGTAGTGTCTATATCAGTCCTATTGAACTCCCAGGTTAAACAACCTTGTCTCTGAGTAATGAGGGAAGCTAAAAGGAGCTCTGATGAACCATAAGATTAATCATTTCCAGCCCAGTATCTTGGGTTATATTAAAAGGGCAAAATAATATCAAAAAGTTGGAAACATTATGTGTGATCTTTACTCTTAAATTACCTCCAAAATAAAATTATAACCAAAATGCTGAGATTTTATAATTTCCTTTGGATGTAAACTTTATTGAAGAAGTAATTAAAAAAAAAGAATGAGAACTGTTAACCCTATTTTTTTTCTTCATGTTGTAATTATTATTGAGATGGAAGAAATAATTCAAATTCCTGCCTGTGTAGATGCAACTTGTCAGTGGACAAAACTAAGCAGTAAATCTAGTAACTCTTCATTTGTTTGAGGCTTATTTTTAGATCAAATAGCTTTAAAACAGTGAATGTTGTCCATTAGTTGTTTGTTTGTTGAATTTCACTCAAAGCTACTATCTCTACCATACCTTTAACTTAGAATAGTCAACTATTCAAAAGCGCTCGAGTTTTGGGTCTCATTTTGAAAATATTACAACTTTTGTAGGTGATCCTTTGTGCTAACTACTTAACCTGGATTCCTAACTTAGAGATGGACTAGAGGAATTCAGTTAGTCAACACCATTTACTTTTGGGCTACTCTTTACCAATTTAAAATGGGACTGACCATCAGATTATAACTTCCCCACAGCTAAAATGGCAAGAATGTTCAATGATGATGGGGTTCAAACTCATGTCATGCAAATTGGAAGTCAAGCATTAACCACCAGGTCATTTCATGTCCTTTGCAGTTGGTGATGTCAATAATTATAAAATATCTGCATATTTTTCTTATATTTTCAAAGCTTATGAAGCTAACAAAATCGTAAATACATCATCTGTAATCTATTTTCTTTCTTGCAACCTATTTGCCATATAGCTGTCTTCCTTCCTTGCATAGTTACATTAGTTTGAAATCATTTAAAATTTCTTATGATGTATCCAGGTGCCTCAAAGCTAATCAGGCCTTTTATCTTGTAAAATACTAATGATGTAACCCATAATAAATTAACTGAAGGAGCTTCCCTCCATGTTTGTTTATTTTACTAAAGTAATGTCTCAGCAGTTAACTTTCTGTTTACGAGAACTCACAAGTTTTATAACTTGGTCATCATCAAGCTGACCAGTACTAGAATCATACATTACATTTTTTTAAATACATTCACATATATTAATAGGAGAACACAAACAAATTTTATATATAAAATAAAGTGAGATGAATATTATCTATTTACATTAGTTTTAATACTTAAGACAATTTTATTTGCACCATTTCTTTCAATATATGATACCATTACACCTACTATGGTATACATATATTAATAAGGAGAACACAGTCAAGTGTTATATATATATATATATATATATAAAATAAAGTGAGATAAATATTATCTATTTATATTAGTTTTAATACACAAGATGATTTTTATTTCACCATTTCTTTCAACATACAATACCATTACGCCTACTATGGTATACATATGAAAACTGACTTTTAAGTCAATGGTTATGTGGGAAATGCACAATGGTGTAGTTAGTAGTTATATTATGTAGTGATCTGATTTTATTATAAATGAAATTCACAAAAATAAAATTCAAATATATATTTTAGAAGATTCCACAGATCTTGTGCTATGTGTTTGAAGTGCCCGTGTTTCAAATATGGTCATTTTTATGAGTTATTAATAATGCCAAAGGTGGCATTATATCTGCCAATGGTCTTTAAAGGCTGAAGTAACTTTGCCTGTGATCATGTAGAGTAGCTATACAAGTTGTAATCAACCCCGAGATTAAGTAACTGTTGGTGAGTGTTGGTGAGGAAAGTGGTTGTGCGAGTTCTGATGAACTCCAAGATTAAATAGCTTTGTCTGTGATAAGGAAAGTGGTTATATACGTCGTAATGAGCACCAAGATTAAATAGCTTTGTCTGTGATAAGGAAAGTGGTTATATACGTCGTAATGAGCACCAAGATTAAATAGCTTTGTCTGTGATAAGGAAAGTGGTTATATACGTCGTAATGAACTCCAAGATTAAATAGCTTTGTCTGTGATAAGGAAAGTGGTTATATACGTCGTAATGAACACCAAGATTAAATAACTTTGTCTGTGATAAGGAAAGTGGTTATATACGTCGTAATGAGCACCAAGATTAAATAGCTTTGTCTGTGATAAGGAAAGTGGTTATTTACGTCGTAATGAGCACCAAGATTAAATAGCTTTGTCTGTGATAAGGAGTGGTTATGTACGTCATAATGAACACCAAGATTAAATAGCTTTGTCTGTGATAAGGAGTGGTTATATACGTTGTAATGAACACCAAGAT
>NW_013666901.1:262167-264128 GCF_000517525.1 Limulus polyphemus | reverse complement strand
CATTGTAATGAACACAAAGATTAAATAGCTTTGTCTGTGATAAGGAGTGGTTATATACGTTGTGATGAACACCAAGATTAAATAGCTTTGTCTGTGATAAGGAAAGTGGTTATATACGTTGTAATGAACACAAAGATTAAATAGCTTTGTCTGTGATAAGGAAAGTGGTTATATACGTTGTAATGAACACCAAGATTAAATAGCTTTGTCTGTGATAAGGAAAGTGGTTATATACGTTGTAATGAACACCAAGATTAAATAGCTTTGTCTGTGATAAGTGGTTATATACGTTGTAATGAACACCAAGATTAAATAGCTTTGTCTGTGATAAGGAAAGTGGTTATATACGTTGTAATGAAAACCAAGATTAAGTAACTGTTATTGATTAGGAAAGTGGTTATATTTACTCTAATGAACTTTCATGTTATTACAGTAACTTTGTTTGTGATCAGAAGAATGGCTAAATGGTTACTAACGAATCCCAGGATTAAGTAACTTTTTCTGTGATCATGTAGAATGGCTATACGATTTCTAATGAAATCCCACATTAAAGTAACCTTGTTTGTGATTATCAAGAACAGCTAAAAGAGTTCTAACAAACTCCCAAGTTAAATAACATTTAATTCATCAGCTATATGAATTTAAAAGAACAACCAAATTAAGAATAATAAATCTTGTTTGTGACTATGGACAACAACTACACATTCTAATATGCTCCCAAATTACAGTATTATCTACACCAAACCAAGGAAAACAGCTTTATTAAAATTATTTATTGAAAAATAGGGAAAATTTGAAATTGTATCACTTCATTGATTATAATCAGTGGAGTAATAAATTATTTTATAATTCCTGCAATCAATCTATCATTTATCAAAGTAGTTATATAATAATTACTGATTACTGCCACCAGTGCAAAAGATTTATTACAGAAAAAAAAAAGGATAACATCTATTATAATAATATTTAGTTTTATCTGTCCTTATTTAGAGTATTAAGTATGGTAAAGTTCAGCCCTAACTACTATAAAGCAAAATACATACACAAGCTACAGCATTAATTTATCTCTTTATTGAATATACATTGTACTTAATAAAAGCTTTACTAATGTTAGGTCTACGACAAGTTGACTTGTAGATTAGAGTTCTTCTGTATAATTCTACAAATCCTGTATTTACAGAAGTACTGTTGCAATAAAGATACTAATTTGACAGAAAATGCTTTGCAGGTCTTCTAGTTACACAATAATGTACAAATTAAATACATTTTTCCCAAATCCAAGGATACATCTTCATCCCAAAAATTACTTTATCATTCAAGCAAAACCTAAAAATGAATACAAGTTGTATCAAAAATGTGAGTAGAAAATTTTTCCAGTATTGAAAATTGCCAAAAATTCACAAAAAACTCTCCCTTCTTTCCCAACACATGTGCAATAATTAGTGTTATGGAATAAATCACTATTCACATGTGTGTGTGAATGTGTTGAAAAAATATTACTGAAATATCAAAAAATGTCACACAAACCAAGTCTAAGATTTTTTTTGTTGTTGTTTAGTAAACTTTACCACTAGCACACATTTCTGTACATGTTACAGAACTCTAACCCATATATTTCTGATGTACTGGAAAGACACTTCACACAAGTCAAGTTTACCGTGCACATAACCAAAGCATTTAACCTTTTCAAGATGAGCCATGTCATCTCATTCATTAAATTGTATTAAAAATTTTATTGAACTACTGTTTCATGAACTTATGTCAGTAAGTTTGGTATCAATCTGTAGATTATAATTCAAGTTTTAGTACTATATATTACTCAATTTCTTAATTTAAAAGCAAATATTACAAAAAACACAGATAAACATCGATTTTTGTGTGTCACATGGCATGTTGAATGCAGCACTGGTTCAAATTAGATGCTTGTAGAAGACAAAATACTAAGTCTATAGTTTCATAGG
>NW_013666901.1:237574-261236 GCF_000517525.1 Limulus polyphemus | reverse complement strand
TGCCAAATTTCATTAACATTCGCTTACTAATTCAAAAGTTATAGCATGAGAATTATAACAAGCACAAAATGGTTAGGAGTTTGGTCCCAGGAACCAAGCCCATGCTGAAAGAGTTAATCATATTAGTAAAATGATTTCTGCTCAGAAATGTATGTTATGATTTTTGACCTGTTATTTAGTACAATATACAAAAACAAACGTTCATACCTTAATAACTTATTACAATGCAAACTAGTTTATTCACCAAATGTGTCAGTCACCACCAAAATGTGATCTCAGTTTAAAAGTATCTTGTACGTTTCCTACAAATAAAGAAATTAAATTGTAAAGAACAAAAACCTACTCACACGTTTGGTTTCAATTCCAGCACTAGTATCATGAAAATTAAAGCTGCCACAGTGATTCTCCATAAAATCCTTAGCTGGAGGACAAGGAGGATCAGCACTCACAATCTATTGTCAGAACAGAAAAATTAAAGAACCACTTTTAGTCCTACCTTCACCTTCCCAAACAATTATCATAATTACTTTTATGTAGAATCTAATACATTCTTGTTTTTAAGATTGGCCTCACACATTTCCCAGCAAGCACCTTAGAGAGCCCATTTATGTGTGTGATTATAACAAAAAATATGTTTTAGGGAAAATATAGCTCAAGAGTTCTTATTACTTTGGTGACAAGGCAGGATCAAAAATTAAAAATACTAAGCTTAATACCTGTCTACCTTGGCTTCTGTCATGTAGATTCATTAAGTTATTGCTATTTTTTCTTTCTTACATTAAATAAAGCAGGATTACAAGAATGTTTTAAACTATCTTCTGACTTAAAGATATTTAATCTTTCTTCATATTTTTCTATTACTTCTAACTTAATTTAGAAATCTTATACCTTTAACCACACAACTTGTTTTTTATATGACAAACATTTTCCTTCTTCAGAAGCAAATAAGAAATGAAAAAACACTACAAGTACCACACATAAACTGCAGTTCACTACTACAAAAGGCCTGACCTCATTTTTTGAGTTTCCCTTATCCAGGGTTACGAGAGATGTTACAAGTTTAACTCGTTGATGAGTGGCAAATTCAAAATAGATTGAGTGTCAAATTCGATGACGAGGAACCCACTTTGAGACTAATAATGGCTGGAGACGGCTTGAATGGGTAATGAAGAAAAACTTTAATATAACAGCAATGATGTTGATGTACCTGATGATGACAAAACCTTGTCGAAACGTTGTACATTTGCTGTTATATTAAAGTTTTTCTTCATTACCCATTCAAGCCGTCTCCAGCCATTATTAGATTGAGTGTCACTTTTGTTTACCAAAAAAAGAAAAACAACAGCATTTCTTGTTTACTTTCAGGTTATCATTTAGTTTTAATAACACAAATCAAACAAGTATGAGAAGGTTGATTCTGTATCACTACATTCAATTTTTCTACCATACTAAACAAGAGGGAATTCTCAAAAGCCACAGCTGTAATTAGATCTCAAATTGGTCAAGAGATGGAGCTATGAATTAAAAATTTGTACTTGAAAAGAAAAAACAACACTCGGAGCCAAATTATGAGCAGCCGTGTCATGGCTAAAAATAATTTCTATTTAATATCATATCAGTAACTATGGAAACACTCACCGGTTTTCTGAGAAATGGACTTTTTAGTTTTTCAACTAAACTTCTTGCTGCTTTTTTACTTAAGGTATTAAAAGCAAATGGTTCTTCTGAGACCTATAAATATATGATAATATTTACATTACTAGCATGATTTAATAAAGGATATTCTGTACAAATAGCATCAACTACACTCTTTCTTATAACTTATGGATAAAGTATGTCCTTTAAAAACTAGACACTTCTGACTACCTTTAATGTTATATTAACCAACAGTTCCTTATAGCAGAGTTGACAGTCGCATGTTAAAAACTAGACACTTCTGACTACCATTAATGTTATATTAACCAACAGTTCCTTATAGCAGAGTTGACAGTCGCATGTTAAAAACTAGACACTTCTGACTACCTTTAATGTTATATTATCCTTTAAAAACTAGACACTTTTGACTACCTTTAATGTTATATTAACCAACAGTTCCTTATAGCAGAGTTGACAGTCACATGCTATGGCGATGATGCGTGTGTTACAAGCACTTTTTATTTGTAGTGTTACAAAAGTGGCACTATTCTATACAATATGTTCAATCAACTTCAAATCACAACATTTTACTTGTGTTTCCTGTTACACACCGAGGTTTTGCATTAGTGACCATTAGAATGAAAATGAGGACAACTGCACAAGCATTCAGAGATTTGTTAGTCATTGTACAGCTTCTGTTCAACATTCTGAGCTGTGATTTTCCCACCACTGTAATGCAAATGAATATTGCTAGACTCATCTGTGAATGTCTAATATTAAATATGTGTATGTAATCAAAATACGTGAGTCTAACGTAATGCATGACACCATAAGGGGGTGTTTGATGTCAGAAGTGAGACAGGAAGCTCCGATAATCATACTTTGCTTATGGGAAACATTATAGCTATCTGACTGGTAAAGGATGGGCCGAAAGAATAGTATTAACACTGCTGATTCTTGAATTTTTTTAATTTGTTGAGCATTTAGAAAGGATTAGATACTAATAAAACTCAATTCAAGTCCATAATTGGATCAAAGTTCAAAGTAAAACATGAAGTAGGAATGGGCAGAATGATGGCCACACCTACTTTGAGGTTGCACCGTGTCAAAAACCACCAAGTGTTGTAATGTTATTCCTACTTTGAGGTTGCACCATGTCAAAAACCACCAAGTGTTGTAATGTTATTCCTACTTTGAGGTTGCACAGTGTCAAAAACCACCAAGTGTTGCAATGTTATTCCACTAATTCCTACATTTTTCTTTACTTTTTGGTGCTCCCATTCCTATTTCATTTTTTTTAATCTTTTACACTTTCTCTTAGCTTTTTTTAGTACTAAGTCTCGATAGTGGCTGGGCTTTAGGACTATCCTTCTCATAGCTTTTCTCAGAGCTATCTCTCGACATTTCCCGGCTTTTGCCGATATCTTTGCTATAGTTTTTCTTCCATCTAGCCAGAGTAGCAGCCTTTTCTCTGTCTGGATTAATAGTTTTATTTTGCATATTCAACATTACTGTTTCTAACCGTATCTCTATTCTTGCACACTGGGACAAAGACTTTTCAAGGTTATCAACACAAGATTTTCTCCTTTTTTCTAGTTTTGTTTCCTTGAAAGGCATATTTTAAAAATTGCACCATTTCAAGTACAACCTTAGATGTCAATAGATCGCACTTAGTTTGAAAACAATGCAAAGGTAAGTTATACAGCTTATTATTCTTGTTTTCAGTCCATGACACCCGAGAAAACCCGTGTCAGACTTCAGTGGTAGCATTCATCCTCGCATAAGAGACTCATGTTGTAAGCACCGACTGATATGACAGAATTGCTTTGTCAAACACAGAACACTCAAGTCAGATGTACAGAAATGAAAACTTCGCTTTTAAATGTTAGATTATAGTTAGAACTTAGATCTAGAGAATCTACATAGTCCACTTTTTTTTTAAATCTAGCTGATACAGCTGCAGGATGATCATGTAGCACATGCACATAAGCAATCGTGCACCTGCATGTGATACAAGGGAAGCTGTTACTTGGCAACTCACAGAGCATGCTTGTAATCATAGAATATGGCTACTAGTGTATTGTTAGCTTGTTAGTAGTGTTACAAAATGGTTATTGTTATTACTTGTTATAACCAAGGTTATAAGTAAAACTACAAAAAAAAAGCCTTTAGCCAAGGTAGCATAATTCAATCATGTGCATTTAGATTTGCATAAGGAGAAAGCAGGAGAGAGCTATGCCTTTCCAACAACGTTAGTCAGTCAGACAGATAGATTGACAAATTTGTGGTTTTGTGCAATTTTTATCTTTATTCTACTGACTTTCTCAAGTGCTTTGGTGGTTTGTTACTCTGTAGATGGTCTGTTTACTTATAAACTGTGTGTGTAAAATGCTTATAAAGTTTTGTTTATATGATGTTTGCAGTATGTTTGAGATTTTCATTTTTATTGCACATCTGACCCATTCCTACTCTAAATACTACCATACTTATAATGAAAAACATGTAAAAACAATATTTATTTCAGTTTCAAAGTAATGCTATATTTAGAAATTATTACATTGATTTAAAAATAACTAAATAACAGTTGCTATAAAATATTATTCAAACATTTAAACTTAACAATGATCATGATACAATTTGTTTTTGCTTTCTTTATTAGCTCATGATGGAATAATAATAATAACAAAATAAAAGATCTAATACGTGTAATACCAAAACATATACATAGTAATAAAAAAATGTGAGGTACCTGATCACTGTGAATATTTTCTCCCAGGTCAAGAGCAGATGCAGGCCCCTCTGGGCCTATAGCTCCAAATCTATTGTTTATGAGGTCAAACAGCTGTTGCCACCTCAACTCATGACACTGCATTTCTTCAATTTCCTTGTTCACTATGTCAATGGCTCTTTGTTTAATTTTAACTCTAAAATGAAAAGAAAAATTAACTTATTACAACATCTTACTTATAGAGTAACCATAAACACTAGGAAGAAGAAAATAATCAGAAAATATCAATAAGTCTTGAAAGTTCAGGTTAGTTAATGCTCTTCAGCTGCACTGTATTTGTATTCGGTAAAAAATTCATGTTCCACTAAAAGGCTATAAATAAACCCTGGATTTTAAAGGTTATCTGGTAGAGATTCTAAGTTCTGCCAATTCTTTCCCAATGAACAAATGGTTTGAAAACAGCATTCAGCACCTAATTCACTAATTGTTGGTTAAAACTAGTAATCAGAATCATACAAACTTTTGAAAAATATTTTGAATAAGTTTTTAGATAAAAAATATAAATCAGTAGCAATCTGGATTTAAATAAGGAGTTAAATACATTAAACTTATTTATAATCTATGGAAATTACAAACAAGTCATGATGAGGTTATTAATTGAACGTTACACACATGATCAAATTAACAAGAGAATAGTATGTACATTTCCATTAGTATGTATCTAAACCTAAAATTATTCATAGGACTGTCTGGTTAAATGTTCAATATCAATGAAGTTAGTTCTATACTTAAAACTTTAATCGATGATGTGTAGCCATTAATGAGAGTCACATAATCATTACTGCATTATTCGGTTTGGTTTATTTAAAATTAAGCACACAGCTACACAATGGGCTATCTGTGCTGTGCCCACCATGGGTATCGAAACTATTCGGAATGGAAAAATTAGCTACAACTGCTTTGTGAAATTTAACTCACTGTTGTGGTGAATATAATGATGGATCATGAGAAATAGGATTTTAAAACATCAGCATAAAAAAACTTGATGAAATGTTGGGTCTTCAAGGACACCTAGAAACTCTAAAAATTAAAATGCAAAAATACTGATGAATAAAAATTTTCTATTTAAATAATATCCAGGTTACTAATTTTTAAATGAAATATATAAAGTAAGAATACATAACCCTCAATTTTGTCACTAAATAGGACATGACATTGCAATTTGAGCTCCCAGTTTGGGTTATTATTATCTTCTAAAAGTTTCCTGTGGTATTCTTGGACTATTTAAAGCTTAGAAAATTATTACAACTCTTCCATTCATATCGATAGAAAGATCGTGTACATTTTCATCAGTTGACATGTTAGTCTAACTTGGAAGAAACTAACAGAATTTGGTCTTGAATTAACACACAATCTTTTTTTTTTCACCCCTCATTTTTAAGGTGTATCAGCAATTTTTACCATCATAAAAGAATGGGATATGGCCTTGAGAAAAGAAAAAAAGAAATTATTAATTTCTTTTAATTTGGTTTGTTTAGTCTTAGCTAATACCGTATAACAATTTCAACTATAACCAATATCAGATGTTTCCATTACAATAATATCTATCCAAAACTATTTTAAAAATAACTGTTTGCAAAGCTACACGAGGGCTATCTGCACTAGCCATCCATAATTTAGCAGTGAAAGACTAGAGGAAAGGCAGCTAGTCATTACCACCCACCACCAACTCTTGGGTACTCTTTTACCAACGAATAGTGGGATTGAACGTCACATTATAACACCCCCATGGTTGAAAGGGTGAGCATCTTAAGTGGGAAAAAGATTCTAACTCGTGACCCTCAGATTGCAAGTCAAGCGCCCTAACCACCTGGCTATGCCAGGCCCTAAATAATTGTTAACAGTGCTCCAGATAACATAAGTATTTGCATAAGTACATGTTTTTGTAGATAAAAAAATGCATTAGAAATAAAAATTGTGTATCAAATGCACATAATATTTGCTGGTATGTATATTATTCATGTATATATGTGCAAATTCCTCAATTTAAAGAAAGAAAATCAGTTTTGGTAATAAAGTAAAAACAAAGCCTGTGAAATTATTCTCACCGTCAACCAACTAAATGACGAGTTATTTGGTGATTTGTAGGATTTAATGCAAATTCTTTTACATCAAATCTAATCATTTGTTTGCATTTCATCTCTAAGTGAAGGTCTAGTGTATCTCTTGGTTTAGTCTCTCAGGAAGTATTGAAAAGTCATGCAAGACTAGTCTGATGCAGCAAATATGAGTTATAACATGATAAGTTAAGCTACATGCATATAGCCCAATCTAATGTTATTGTGTTTTTTTCTAATGATCAATTTTTCAAAATGTTAAAAAATCTACAATTTTAGTAGAAATGCTGGAACCAAAAGTCATGTACAAAATGACTCGTATCTGGAACATGAGACAGATTAAACAAACTCAAAGTTATACTGACTGACTTATCTGATAAATAGGACAAGCTAAACAAACTCAAAGTTATACTGACTGAGTTATCTGATAAACATGACAAGCTAAACAAACTCAAAGTTATACTGACTGACTTATCAGATAAATGAAACAAGCTAAACAAAATCAAAGTTATACTGACTGACTTATCTGATAAACATGACAAGCTAAACAAACTCAAAGTTATACTGACTGACTTATCTGATAAACATGACAAGCTAAACAAACTCAAAGTTATACTGACTGACTTATCTGATAAACATGACAAGCTAAACAAACTCAAAGTTATACTGACTGACCTATCAGATAAATAGGACAAGTTAAACAAACTCAAAGTTATACTGACTGACCTATCAGATAAATAGGACAAGCTAAACAAACTCAAAGTTATACTGACTGACTTATCTGATAAATGAAACAAGCTAAACAAACTCAAAGTCCATACTGACTAACTTATCTGGTAAATGAGACAAACTAAATAAACCCAAACCCAAAGTTACATGGCCTCGTAAATAGGTCAAGGAACTATAAAAAATTGTTAACTTACAGTTCAACCTCATCTGGAGAATTTTTTAAGGCATTCATATCTCTCACATACTGCTCTAGTTGAAACTTCTTAGTTTTCATTTCTGCTCTGCAGTTGCTTAACTTGTTATCTAAGTCTTCAGCCCTAAGTAAAGCAAAAAGCTACTCAGTTTTTCTTGAGCATATTACATGTATGAAGACAATAATAATAACCATTTATGTTACAAAACATTCTAAATAATATGGATTTAAACCAAACCTTTATATCATTTTAGTTTTTTAATGCTTGAATAGGACTCAGCCCACCTGATGTTAACAATTTGTCACTTGATATTATAAATATTGGAAACTAAAATAAAATGCTATTTGTAATACAAAAATGAAGTACATTCATACCATGTATGGTAGCTAACTGCAACAAGTACATAAACAGTAAGAATGTACAAGTAAAACGGCACAAATTGCATCTCAGTACTCCAAACACTACAACACACTCTTTCATATAAGAGAGCATTTAATACACAATATATATATATATATATATATATATATGAAGTATATTAGGATATATTAAAAGTCACATTCCTCCATATAAATCTATAGGTACTATAAATCCACAGAGTATAAAATTCCTATTAAAAGTTTTAAGCTCACAATCGATAATCTACATATACACAATTATGAAAAAGTTAAATTATAAAATAATTACCATAAAAAAAAAATAATATTAACCTGTTGTAAAATAAAATGAAATATTATGCTTATACATAGCAAACTTTAAAAAGTTAATATTAGCTAATGATTTCAAAAAACATAAAAAATTACATCAAGTGTTTATGGGATTGATAAAAAACGAGAAGAATAATTAGATTATTCATAATTAGTAATAGTAATAAAATATTCACAACTAAACAACTATTATGGATCTCATCATGTTCCAATTTTGTTTGGTATACTGAATTTAATAGTTCTAAATTACAAAATAAAAATCAATGTTTATGAATCTTCATATTTGAAATGCTTGAATATTAAGACAAAACTTTAGTCCCCATTCTTTCCTATTTTGATTCTACAATGCAGGTACATATCACTTGAAAAATTACATACAATGTTTTGAACAGTACAAAACTGATAAACTTAAATCTTTTTTATATTACAAGCCATATCAATAAAGAGCACTATTATTTTTGTAAGATAAATCTGAAAATGAAATAAAATGGACAACTACAAATGATTTTTACAGTGGTATTAAAAAAGTCCAGATATAAAAATCTTAAATGTGAACAAAAGTCACTCATAACCCTAGCTTTTACCAGTGTCAGTTTGTAAGCCAAAGCATAAATATCTGCTTCCTGATTTCGTAAATTAATCTAAACAGCATTCCAACTATGTTCTTACCATTTTTTCAATTCTATGTCAGATGATTATAGTTTTCTGTAAGTACGTCTATAAATCAAGAAACTCATTTTCAATTGTTTTTCTAGCTGGTAAAAACTAATTTGGTAACTAATGTTAAGATGTTTTCACACACACAAAAAAAACTTAGGTTTTCCACCAATAATTAGCTCTTGCAATCAATATACCAAATCTAGCTTTACCAGTGAAATATTTCACAAAAATTTTACTGTCAAATATGACAGACTAGTCTAGGATAGTTCACATCCCACGTTTTATTTAAACCTAGCTTATATACTTGCTTGCCTACAGCTATAATTTTGTTGTTGTTGTTCAGACACTCATTTTCAAGTGGTAACTGGCACAACCTGTAGCAGCTCACAGATTTATTGACTGTTTATTGTTACACCTCAAGCTCGGAATTAGTAACAAAATGGGAATTTTATAGAATTTGTGTTTATCTAAATATTTTCTTGGAAAATAAGTTTTATAATAAATGTATGATATTAATGGTTCAAATCTATTTTGATACAGTAAGTGTTTCAACATAAGTCCAAAATGGATAACAATGAAGTTAAGAAAACTAAAATAACCAATTCCAAAATGTTCTGTTTGCTCACACCACCACCTTTAAATTCTTAACATATACAAAACAATAGTAGCTAAAGTCACATGACATGCCAATTATATTTTCAGATAGATGTATGTACAATAAAAAAAAATACAAGGATAACAAAGGACTTGCTAATCCATCTAGTCCATCCACTACATTAAACTTTAAAAAACTCAAGCCAGCCTTTATCATTCAGATATTTATCAAGTGTTCCCTTAAACTTAATGCATATACCACATCTGAAGGCAACCCATTCCAAAAGCCAACTATTCTGTTAGAAAAATAAAACTCCTACCCTGCCAAGATTTATATTTCATGTTCCCAAATCCAACCATTTCCACCATTAAGTATGAAAAACCATGATGCACCAATACTACCAATTCTCTTTACAATCTAAAATACCTCAATCGGATCCCCTCCAACTCTTCTTTCTTCAAGAGAAACTATTTCAAAAATATTAATATTTCTTTGTAGACAACTTTTCAATCCCTAGTAGCCCTCTTCTGAACCCTTTCCTATAATTCAATGTCCTACTAAGGTAAGGTGTCTGATACTAGACAAAATACTTTAAATATGGCCTAACCAGTGAATTAGACAAGGAAATTATAACCTCTTTAGATTTGAATTTGATATTTTTGTAGATAAGCCTAAAATCCCATTTGTGCTGCCACTAGCAACAGTGCATTGCTTTGCATGGCTGAAGACACTGATCAATCAGAACATCAAGATCCTTCTCTTCCATAACACTTTTATGGTTGCTCCCATCAAAATTATAATTCAAATTATGATAACCTACATGCATTACCTTGCATTTATTATAATTAAAAGCCATCTGCCATTTATTTGCCCAACTCACAAAATGATCTAAATCCTTTCAAATTTAAATAATTTATTGACCATTCCTTCATCTACAACATTGATGTAAATTAAAAAGAGCAAAGGTCCCAACACTGAACTCCGAGGTTCCAACTTGTGAAATTAATCTAGTTTGACTGAACTCCATTTATAACAATCCTCTGCTTGCTTCCATCTCACCAGTTTTCTATCCAACGAGTCAACTTATCCCCCACACCTACAGAGATAACTCTTTTAGCAAGGCTTTTTATGTGTCACCTTATCAAATGCTTCCAAATACATCAAATCCACACCTTTACACTCATCTACAAAAGCAGTAACCTCTTCAAATAATGTCAAAAGATTTGATTGTCAAGATTTTCCCTTAGTGAAACCATGCTAACTATCCAAAAAAAACTTTAAGCTTTATTAAATGACTTTGCAATGCATCATTTATTAGATTTCAAAAGCTTTTCCAACCACCGATGTAAAATTAAAATGCCTATAATTACTGGGATAATTTTATCACCTCCCTTGAAAAGAGGACCAACATTAATTAATAGCCACCTTCCAATCCTATGGTACCTGCTTACTATTCAAGGATTTACAAAAAAAAATTCTAGGTAGTGACTCACATATCCAATCCTTAACCTCCTTCAAAACCCTTAGAGAAGTATTTTCTCATACAAGAATCTTATCATTCTTTAAACTTCCCAATTTTTCTCAACAAGCTAAGAATCAATGCGATCAACTTGTTTGATTTTGTTACCATCTAGCAACTGTTACTATTCACCCCCTCCACCCCGTTATTGCTGTTGTTGAGCATTTATTACCTTTAATGTAAGTTAATGTTAACTACAATCGTAGATGGTGCCATATCTTTACCATTGAAAAAAAATATTAAATTTCTGTAACACAACATACACACAGTATATCTCAAAGAGCAAACTAGCACTCTCTATGGAGGAATGTAATGAAAAAAGTGGCTGCCACTATTGCATTACTACATAAACGCAGCTGAAGTTTCTACTCCAACAGTCACCATAAAGCTGATATGAAGAACTGTTTTTTTTTTAGTTATACCATCTTCCTACTTTAATCTGTGACCTTTGAACTTCAGCCCATAAGACACTTCTGCAATCAGTGACTGTCTATTAAAACACTATGAAAGGACATTAAGAGATAGCAGAAAGCACTACTTTGCCCATTACCACTTCCTACAAAGTCACCCTGAACATTGCATAGTGTATACCATGTTTTAACTATATACATATTGAATTCTTAAAGCTTATACAAAACATGGTGAGTTAATATAGAATAGTAACAGTTCCTAGATGGTAACAAAATCAAACAAGTATACCATGTTTTAACTATATACATATTGAATTCTTAAAGCTTATACAAAATGTGGTGAATAGTAACAGTTGCTAGATGGTAACAAAATCAAACAAGTATACCATGTTTTAACTATATACATATTGAATTCTTAAAGCTTATAGAAAACATGGTGAGTTAATATACATATTTAAACACTCCATTCCAAAAACTTCCCTTTTCCCACTAACCTGATCCCATAATTCCAACCAGCCAATCTTTTCATCCTTACATATTAACTTAAGCCTAGTATTAAGATATTGTAATTCACGTCACGCCGCGTACTTCATAGGTTACACTCATTGTATCATACTTCCTGCCAGCAAGCACACTGTCCTCTGCCCAACGCTGCCGGTAATTATCGACGGACTACTGCTTGACTTCTCTCCTCGGGACACCACCAACTTCATCCATAAATACAAGCCTCGATCCTACGTATTTCCTGAGTGCACTAATTGTCTCCGCAAGGGAGGTATACTTCTCCAGCCCAGGACACCCGAAGATCTCTGTTACCTTTGCCGCCCTTGGTCTTCAAACCAACTTGTCACATGCCAACCCCCCAAAAGAAACACCAGTCTCCACACAGTATTTCTAAGAAACGTTCACATATCCTTTACACCAGAAGAAATCCATCGAGCATTCGAAACTTCAACCAACTCAACGATCCATGCAGTTCACTGAATCACATCCAAGAAAACAGGTTCACCCTCTCATTTCAAAAAAGTTGTCAAGACTTCTAAACTAACTGCAGACTTCATCCTCACCCATGGATGCTCTCTTGAATTCTAACATTTCAAAGCAGAGAAACCATATCAGAAGCCTCGCCCACCCCCTACACTTACCAGTTCACCCCCCAAGCCCATGTTTCACAACATCCAAACAACAACCACCATCTACCAAAACTTTACTACCCAACCTATCACATCAGACCAAGCAACTCAAACTTCGCCCACATCTGAGACAGAAACACAAGACAAGATGACCCAAACTACCACTACAAGAAGGAAAAAAAGGTAACCAGACCCGGCCACCAGTCCTACCAGTAACCAATGACACATATCAATAAACCAGCAACCCACCCCTCAGCCCAGTCCCACATTCTGCACCTTCCTCGTCAAACTCACCCAATGCTCTTGTAATTGAGATC
Source organism: Limulus polyphemus (assembly GCF_000517525.1). NCBI lineage: Eukaryota > Metazoa > Arthropoda > Merostomata > Xiphosura > Limulidae > Limulus > Limulus polyphemus. The sequence continues at coordinate 248,492 of NW_013666901.1, read as the reverse complement.
TCCTCCGACCTTGACATACCCGGTGAACCTTTCTTTGCTCTCGGCTCACTTACTAACAACACTGAGGACTTCACACCATCACAACCATACCAGAACTTGAACCCAAACCCCAGTAGAGCCCTGGCAAACATTAGAAGAATCCAAAACTACTTTAAACTTTAATCAACCCCCAGCATTAGACTTCACTTTGCCTTTCCAACTTATTTCTTCTCGCTAACTGGGCACTGGTAATGGATTGGTCATTACCAGTGAAATTGGGTTTTCTTGGGATACTCCCATTGTTCCCCTCACATCAAATTCTCAGCATAGGATTTATAGATCCCCGCTTCCCTGATGGACCATCTGTCCGATATCGGCCGTTTATGACACTTACATAGCTTGTTTGTATCAAAACTTCGTTACAGTCAACCTATCATTCTTTGTTTATACTTCAATTGAAGCCCATACCTCTAAGCCACGTGTGAGGAGAAGAAGGATTGCTTAATCTTCAAGCACCCCCTGATTATTAATTATTTCTTCTGAAATAATTAATTTTAAATCAAAATAACTGCCATAGACATATACACACAAGCTCTTGTAATCTACTTATAATTTCATCCCCACAACATCCATGACTGAAATAAGTTAGTCTTTTTCTTTAAATACATTCATGAACCCTTTGTGTTTATCAGTTAGCTTCTCTGACCTACACATCCCTACATGCACAACAAAGACTGCATCACATCTAGAACCCTTTTACTATATCATTTCCCCTGTCAGTGATATCCTCAACCCTTGCTTCTGAATAGCATATGTCAGTTTTTTTCTCCCTATTCACCCCATTTAAAAAGGATAAAAAAATGCAATATGCTTGGATAACTACAAAAAAAAGGTCAAGAACAGAAATAGCAGGTAAATAACAGCAGATTCAAACATTTATTATTTAGGAAATCAGAACAATACATACCTATCTCTTAAGACATCATATGTAAAAGAATCCATTACAAGTTGGTTTGGTTCTAACTTTCCACTATATTCATCTAGTAAAGACTGATCAAACTCAAATTGCATCCCATTGCTTGGTTGTGATCTAAAGACCAAAATAAGTTGAGATTAAAATCATATACAAACGCATCAAAATATACACACAACCTGTAATTATACAGAACCCCTGGGAGGCAACTAGGCAGCAGTGACCACTTTTACATTATATATTAATTGTTGTGTGTCATTTAAATGACACATATTTTACTATTTCATAGGCATCGGTGAGATTTGTGACACTTTTTGTATTGAATTATTGTCATTACGATTTGAAATCCCTCCCTCTTTTTAATAATAAATTTTAGATAATAACTGATATAGAAAATAGGCCATAAACGTTAATTAGTTTTGAATGAAATTTAGACAAGGAAATTAGGATATAAACATCTCAAACATATATGTTCTTTATCCTACCAACAATTCTATGATTTTAAATTTTCACAAAATGAGTCTTGAGTTTATTTTATGCTAACAATATAATTCCAACAGTAGTGACATGACAAGTTTGGTTGCACATGGATATATAGTTCAATATCTAACACTGATCACCATTGCCAAGTCAGCATATATTCGATTATATCAGTCACATTTTCTAGAGATTGTGTTGTTGTTTTTTATCAAACCAAGATAAACACAATGATAAAAACTATTGTTTTTCCACAGTTTCCAATACCAAGAAAATGGGTTAAAACAAATTCCATGACTTTCTAAGAATTTCATGGCATTTCTTAAGAAAACAAGAAAACCTGATTAAATTACTTCGAACAGAAGCATGGATTTAAACAAAGCTTCTACTACTCAACGTCTGATTGAGAAAACCTAGGCACGTATCTTTCTGGTTATTTGCAATTTTTTTAGAGTAATAATTATAATATAACAAATGACATACACTAACATGTCAAATTGACTTTATGTGTCACGTACAATAAAAATCATTTACAGAATTAATCCTCTTACTATGGGTAGGTCAAAATCTGCATGTTATAACCTTTTACAAAATACATTCAAAATTTTCTTAAGCTACTTCATGATCACTGTATATGAAATTTGGCTTCAAAACATAGTTAATAAATCAAATGTTAATATACAAGTTTTAATTTTTTTATTTTAAAAGGAAATATTTGAATAAACTCTCAATCTCCCCTTGTATGAGAATTGTGACATTTGTTCTCTTAGTTTTGCCCATTCTGTAATTTATTTACTACCCCTCACTGAATTACAAAGTTCAACATAAATTACTCACAATAATATAAATATTACTAAGACAAAGCCTAATTTTTATAGCCTTCTATGTTTACGGCTGTAACAATAATTTGACAGTTTTAATCTTTCAATTGATATAATGTTATGCTCTTCGCAGTACAAGATACTGTCAATTTCATCTTCAGTTTGAAAATTTATCTTGCAATGTTTAGACAGAGCAGCTTAGGGAATTATTTTAAAACTCTTATGCCTTACTTAGAAAGCCAGTTAAATTATAAAAGTTATAGGACACTGTTTACTTTATGTGTGTTATTGTTCAGTATTTGTAAGTGCATTCTTTAAATAAATAAAAATTATTTAATGTACTAGTACCATCATTACAAAAAATAGGCTTAAATTCCATCAGCAACCAACAGTAAAAAATAAAGCATCAAAAGTAAGTACTATATTTCTTGTTTTCATGTATATTTTTTATTTATTGTTATAAAAGTAATTAAAACATAAAAATTAGACACTTATTAGGTTAGATAAAGTTAGATTAGGCATGATAATGAGTATAAAAATAATAATAATTCTACCCGAGTAATTAATGTGTTATGTCATTCAATATGGTAACTTAAGATACAAATTCACCGTGTGATTTACAACTTGCATGACAGGATTATTAGTTAGACATGGTTCAAAGGACAATAAAGCAATACAATTAAGTAGAAATAGATGTGAACTGTTATGAGCCTAAAGCTTACTTAGGATAAATAACTGTAGTTATCCGTTACAATTTGCAGCCTTATATAGAATGAAAAAAATATCCTTTAAATTTATTTCATCTTTTTTTTTTATGGTGATAACAAGGTTGATCAAATCAACTGAGACATATAGAATGAGGATAGAACAAAACCCAACCTAAAATAAATAAGTTAAACGTTTAAAAAATAAACATATCTATTTAGGAGGTCTTAGAGATTACATAAATGAAATTTGAAAATTTTCAGGTGAAGAAAAGTATTTTTAATCTTCACATGAAGATCACTTTGCATTTAGAGCAGCACGTATTCATGAACAAGTCTTTATAATTAATAAAAAAAAAATCTGATTTTTTTTATGTACAAAAAAACTTGTAAAGTTTACTGAAAGCTTGTCAAATTTCACAACGATACACGTACCACATTAAAATTTATAGTATGAAAACTGTGATGGTTGCTTTGTGAATTGTGAGAGTTAAAATGCAAAAGGCAGATATTGATCAATGGCTTTATAGCCCAATTAATGTCACTGGTAGTCTATTACTCATATTTAAACACCAGAGCAAACAACATGAAAAATTGGAAATGTATGAAATCAACACGTGTATCACCAATTACCTTTACAGGGTTGGTTCTCTGAAGTAGAAACTTTACCTAAGTACATCTTTTTTCAGAAAAGTTATAAAGACATTCATCAAACAGTAAAACACATAATTTTGGGGGCAATAATATTAGAGATAATGATTGTTACCTTTTCTTATTAAAAACTATGAAACTTGAATTTACTCTTTATTAATAATCAATTAGAGAAATATGTCAATTATAAAATAACACCTTAAAACTTACAGAAATTCTTTAATGAACAATCACATTGCCAATACAAAGTACCAGTGTATTATTAAAACACAGAGCTCCTAGTACAAAAACTACCTATGTTGAGAGAGAGCCTACTAATATTACCATCAGATTTTTACTCCAATATGAATACAGTCAAACACTATAACTAGATTTATTAAACAGTGATTTTTAAAATCCTATCAAAGTTGAAGGAAGAAACAAGAATTATGGTCACAAGTAAGAAAGTTCTGTCATATGCATAGCAGTTTAAAGGATTATAATGTGTATTTTACATGGATAAAGACAGGCCACTGAGAATATGTGTTACCTGTTCTTCTGAATGAACACTTTATATTCTTCTGAAACAGCAACGGCATCAATGCTATCAGCCATTTTTTTCTGAATAGCTTGAAACTTTTCTCCAGTAAGGTCTGTAAACTTGCAGTAGTCTTTTAAAAGTTCTTTCCTGAAATAAAAAAACTAAAACCTGATTCCAACAAAACTTAACAAAATGGTAAATTATGTATCATAAAACTTTAGATTTTTTTCACTATACATGTATAATATTCACATGTTGCATATAAAACTAATGAAATAAAAGACATTACTGTGCAAGAAGTTTTTATGTGAAAGATAAAAGAAAAATACCAATTACACAATATAGCTAATACACAAAGTATCAAAAATCTTTAAAATATTCAGTGGTGACTGATTAATCTTAAAATGTCCATGGAGTATGGTTTGTTTTATTGCCTTAAAAAAAAAAAACTAATGGATGAAGTAGTTTTTGAACACGAGATAAACTTCCTACAGGATATGTAGCTTTTTTAAAATATCTTATTTTTACAATTGATATTTGTATGAATTCTCAGCTTTGGAAATTTAAAAAATTCCTTAGTGATATATTTTTAAGGAACAATAAAAAATGCTTATCTTCCTTGTAAAATTCAATTACTGATTATTTTGTTTTCCTACATTCTTGTGAAGCTTTTTGTCTTTGTTTTGATTTGAAAAAACTGTACACAGATTGATTCACTGTGTTTCCAATTGCCAACATATATTAAAAATAACTTTTTTCAACCATACCAAAATAAGCAAGTACTTTGTTTCTAACTGTTAATTATTAGAAATTTTCATTTAATATATTTATTAAGCCTTAAACTTGTTTTATATTGATTAATATGTATAGATACATAAAGTTTTTTTACATTTCATGATTTTCTTTGTCTATTCAAGCAGTTACTTAGGCTGATAGTCTCATGTAAACATGACACAACAAACATCAACCTTATTGACAAAACGTAGCTTGATATAAAGTGCAATACGATCACATTAAGCCTAACAAGTTTCCACGTGACCTTGTTCCACAAAAACGTTTCTTTTCCTATCATACTGTAACTTCGTAATTCAAATTGAGTATCAAATGATAAAGTAGGTTTTCACAAGCTATTAAAAAAAAATAAAACCATAATTATGGCAGAAGTTATTCAAAAAAATCTTTCCTCTTGGTAATGTTACACCAAACTAAACTTTCATCACTTTCTTTTGATCTCCACTGATCAGGAAGCCACATTGGCTCACACAGTCGAAAAGTCCTGAAACAAATGTTTAGATCAATAGCTTATGATTTTTCAATGGTGAGATGTAGGCAGTTTATGTAACACCATGACAAATGTGGTTATGAAAGAGTGATTTGTTAAATTGATAAAACTACACTTGCAATAAAGTTACAGTGTACAAATTGGTGTTGTCTGGTTCAAAACAATTTTGAATTTCCTCATGAGTAGCTTTATGCTAAAAAAAAATGTAGAAGATTCACAAAACACTAATGTTTCCATTTGGTATGTACTGAAAGTAACTCAAAATCAAAATATGCAATTAAAAAAAAATTATATATAAAATTAAACATAAAACCTCTTTTTACTGAATAAATTTCAACTCTGAATTTTTTTATAAAATGTGTGGAAGAATAACTACAAGTTTATTTCATACAATTTTTTTTTAATTTAATAGTGCAATTTAGTCTTTGGGCAAATCTAACAAGTATAACTCTATGGTTTGGCACCATATGGTTAAATTTGTTGAATTTTCAGTATTGCTTGTAATGCACTGATTATTTTTTTACCCTTGAGCAAACCTAAAATGTTAACCCTACAGCTGGGCACCACAAGATTAAACTTGTTACTTTTAGTTTGCTCCGTGTTACATTCTTTTGTTTTAGGTTTCTATGTTATATTGTTTCATAATAACATATTTCCTACATATTCCATGGATTTTTTGAGAACTTTGTGGGTTAGTTTCCTGTTTTTCAATTACAGCTGTTTATTTTGAAGTATAACTGCTCTGAATGAAATAATAAATTTGCAATGTTGAGAAAAATTCAATAAAATAAGCATATAATCCTTAAAGTTATGATAAATTAGACACAAAGTGCTTACTATTACTGTATTGCTTAGCCTACATTTAACATACAGTAAGAAATTTCTTTTAAAACACAAGATGATCAGGTATTATATCTTCCTCACAGGGAGGATGACAAACTGTATTTCCTAGCTTTCTTTATTCTATTTTTCCAACAACTGAGTGCCACTCAAGACTCAACAGTCTTGAAAATTGGAGATCATATACCTTGGTCTGATATGTCCAGACACCTTTATACTTTTTAGGACTAAAGATCCATTATAAGTTTAGGTAATGAAGGTCAAACATTACATAAAATACACATAGCCTGCAGTTCCCTTATATTTTCCATAATCCAGATCACACTTTGCACAAATATACCTTATGTCAAATGAAGGTCAAACATTACATAAAATACACATAGACTGCAGTTCCCTTATATTTTCAATAATCCAGATCACACTTTGCACAAATCTACCTTATTACAGCTCCCACAGACAGATATGGTACTTGTACTTTTATTACAGTTTCATAGGGGATCAAAGGTCAAAATATTTTGTAGAATGACAGTTTTTGACCTTCCAATCCTCTCTCTCTCATATATGTATATGCGAGTGTCTTATTTGTCCAAATATGATCTGTAAAGTTTCTGCCATTGTAAAGGAATCTTTTTATGCAGGAGTTGACTGTCCTGTGTATCCTCAAATCACAGTTTAGTATGCTCTAACGCTATTTTCTCAAAAATGAGTTTCACATTAATACCAATCCATCTGAAGTATACATATTGTAGTTCATGCCCTCCCTTAAATTCTACTGCCTTAAAATCGAAGGATATTGCTCTTACTTGCGACTGTTTGCCTTTCTAGTTTATTTATTTGCTAGGTTACAATATAGATATTTACAAAATTTACCCCTAGGAAGTAATGTTTACTCACAGATTATTCAATGAGAAGAAAAAGGTTAGTAGTAATGTGTATGCGATATTATATCACAATAAGACTGGATGGGTTTTTTTTTATGGAGCTTAATTCTTAGTTAAGGATCTGATTGGTATATATTCTATAAAATACATTATTGCCACTAATTAGAGAAAGAAACAAAAATTAAAAATTCACCAGCAGGTTCCAAGACCACCAGCATAAACTAAATACCTTTACATAGCCTTACATTTTTACATTTATAACAATGAAGCTTGAACATACTTAAACACATTTATCACTAAAACAATCAGACAGTTATTACCGTTGAAGCGACACAACACAAAAATTATTACAGATACTAGGACTAACACAGCAGAGTCATTCTTGATAATTCATACACAGAAAATAATTTATACGAAGGTGTATTTTACCATGATGCAGCCGATTCTTGTAGAACAGATTCCTGAAAATTCATCAAATGAGGAATCAGTTTTTCTCTAAAGTTCTCTTCATATATTTTAGCTTCTTTTATTAATAATACATATTCATTATGCATTCGATGCAGTTTTCTCGAAACTTTCAGTAGTCGTTCTCTGGACTCCTCCAATTTCTTTTGTACTTTCCCTAGAAAATTAAAGAAAGAAACAAACATATTCCTATTGGTTACCATAAGAACAAAATAACATTTAGATGAAAAATGATCCTCTGATAGTAGGGATGTTTCACTTATAACTGCAATTTCTGTTAGACAACTTGTTTCATGCAGTTCTTTATACAAGTAGAGCTGGATGATTAGTGCGATTTGCTAATGATGAATCATTGGGCTCATTCATAGATCACATTCAACTCTATTATTCTCAACTGAGACTTGGATAGCTGGAATAATAAAGAAAAACAGTAATTACTGTGAAACATTAATTTTGATTAATTGATTATTTTGTAAGTTACACACTAACAGATTAAACTGAATAATCTTAAATCAATCAAAAATAATAATGAGAAATCAGACTGCCAATATTTTGATTATTTGTATAGTTGGAAAAATCAAAAACAGTAATTACTGTGAAACATTAATTTTGATCAGTTGGTTATTGTTATGACATAAACAGAGTTATTTGTATAGCTACTGCAGACAAACATTTCTTTAAAAGTTTTAGAAATGTTTACGGTTGGTATAAAATATCAAAAGCTAAAGTCTCAAACACCTGCCTAAGGAAGATGGTAATTTGCTTTACGATCAATTTGTCTATTGTTTAAATCTAGATGGAAAGTAATTTATACAAACATAAATTAATATTACAACCTAGTGAATACATTAAAAGTTTCATTTAGACTAACCTCAAAGTTAGTTGTGTAAACTAATGTTAAACAATTATCTTAAAACATTAACCCTCTATATGTGAATAAGTCAAAGTTTTCATATCACAATCAAAATTTAATTAAACTACTTTGTTATCAATGTATGGCAATAAATTTGGCAACAGAACACAGTTTATAATTCAAATTTTAATATTATATAAGCTTTAGTTTCTTAATTTCAAAAATAAATATTTAAAGAAACCCTCAATCTTTATTTTTATGTCTCAAGTGACACACTTCTTAGCTCCAAATAACACACATTTTAGAATTTCTTTCATTCCATATATCATTGTCCAAGTTTCCAAGGACTTGCACACTTATACATTAGATATATCCGAGCTAAAATGAAAATCTACTGTCCATTCTTCTGCTTTAATGATTTATATGCCATAAACTGAAACTCACATGCTGTTTTTTAAAAATGTAAATAATTCTCTCTGACATTTGCTATTGGATTATTTATAACCAATAGAAAGATATTTTAATTTACTGATTTCATTATGAAGTAAGTTTTTTCTTACAATCAGTCTGAAGTTATTCTGTATCAAATTCATAGGTTGCTCTCACCAAAATTATTTTAATGAACATATAGCTTAGTTAAAAAGCCAGTTAAATTATAATAGTTTTAGGACATTGTTTTTCTTTTCTGTTGAATATTAATACTTTGTGTTCTTAATAGCACTGAAAAAAAAAGTGAAGTACTAACAACATCCTAAAAAAAAAATAGGGTTAACTTTCATCGAGCCTTCAAAAGCAAAAAAAGTACAAGAGTGTTACATAAGTACTAAATTTCTTGTTTTTCATGTATATATTTTTTTATTTGTTGTTATAAACGTAACTAAAATGTAGAAATTAGAAACTTATTAGCTTAGTTAAAAAAAAAATTAAACTCAATAGTTCGAGCAGGTTTTAAATGTGCAGTATGTTGTAAGTTGACTGAACATGCTGGTAACTCAATGCTTTGTTTACACAAAGCTTTCCCTGCTGTAATAATTCACTTTGGCACTAATCTAAGTGATAGTAAAGCAATAAAAATAAATGACTGGGGGATTTGAATTGTATCAGTTTTAGTCTTTTGGTCATAAGAATAAATAACATATAATTGTATATAACAATATGCAGTCATTCTAGAAAGAAAAAGACTAATTTAGATGTATTTTCTGTCGTAGTTATAAGGTTGGTCAAATGGACAGAGCCTGTATACAGTGTTAAAATAGAGAAACTAACAGGTAACATATAAAGTTTTACCGAAAACAACGTTAGATATTTATTTAGGAGGTTCAAAAGGTTAAGCAAATGAAATTTGAAAATTGTAAAATGATAAGGTATTTTTTCATCTTAACATGAAAATAATCAGTGACCGAGTTAGACTCTTACTCCATAAATTCACAGACAAGTATTTAGTAAAATAATTAACTAAACAAAATCTGATTTTTCTGTGTACAAAAGACTTGTGATATTTACTAAAAACTTGTCAAATTTCATGAAGATACACTTACTACATGACAACTTAAAGTATGTATGGTTATATGGTGGTTAAAAGGTCAGTCAAAATGACCAAGTTCATATACAGAGTTAAACATTCCAAGTTCGTTATGGTTTTAGGAGCTATTTGAACAAAACTTATTAAACTGGGTGATAGATGAAACACTACAGTCAATTAATTTCAGCATCTTGCAATGTCAAGCAACTGTAATGTTTGCATGTGTCAGCATTTTGTTCCTGTGAAAACCAAAACTAGTAATTCAAAATTTTTAAATAGTATACTGGATTTAAGTTGTATTGAAAATTGCATATTCAGGAACCCCAATATTCAATTTGATTTGCTCATGAATTATTCTCTTAGTAAGATGTTTTAGTAGGTCTGCATTCACCCATTTAATTCAATTTTTCTAATGATGGAGGTACTAATGCAAATATTTTGTTACTGAATTGTGATGATGGTTGACCCCACCTTTTCAATAACAATTCACTAAACTTGGCATAAACTCTAAAACATACTCATTAAAGAATTCAATAATGTGAAAGAGGAACTTATGACTACTGATAGAAATGTTCATAATTAACCAATGAAAGTGAGTAATTACTTTTACTAGATTTGTTGTCACCAAAAGTACCAGATTATCCAACTATCTGCTTAAAGTACTATGTTATGGAAGACATAGTCTGACCAGGTCTGTTCTAACTACTGATAGACAAGCTAATGTTTAGTAATGTTCTTATTGGAAAAAAAAGAATTTTCCTTATCTTATAATGTGAAAATGGTAAGCAATTATAAATATATACAGGGTGTCCATAAAGTATTTTTACAATTTAAAAAAATTTATTACAAAGGCAATTGATAAGATATCTTTGTCAGACTTGTTCTATTGTACTCAGTGGTTTTCAAAGTTTTTTTTTACTTCATTTAATACACCTCTATATGGGCACCAT